>NC_132998.1:65614483-65814483 GCF_048564905.1 Vicugna pacos | reverse complement strand
ACAGAGACACAGACACACACACAGAGACACAGACATACAGACACACACATACAGGCACACACACACAGACACACACACAGACACACAGACACACAGACACGGAGACACAGACATATAGACACACACACAGAGACACAGACATACAGAGACACAGACACAGACACAGAGACACACAGACAGACACACACACAGAGACACACAGACAGACACACACAGAGACACACACTTACAGACACACACACAGACACACACACAGACACACAGACACACACACAGAGACACACACATACAGACACACACACACAGACACACACACAGACACACACACAGAGACACAGACACACACACAGAGACACACACACACAGAGAGACACACACATACAGACACACACAGACACACACAGAGACACAGACACACACAGAGAGACACACACACACAGAGACACACACACACACAGAGACACACACAGAGACACACACACACAGACACACACACACACAGAGACACACACACACAGACACACACACAGAGACACACACACACACAGAGACACACACACACACAGAGACACACACATACAGACACACACACACAGACACACAGACATACAGACACACACAGACACACACAGAGACACACACCTACAGACACACACACAGACACACACACAGACACACAGACACAGACACAGAGACACACACACAGAGACACAGACACACACACAGAGACACAGACATACAGACACACACACAGAGACACACAGACACACACAGAGACACACACCTACAGACACACACACAGACACACACACAGACACACAGACACACACACAGAGACACAGACATACAGACACACACATACAGGCACACACACACAGACACACACACAGACACACAGACACACAGACACGGAGACACAGACATACAGACACACACACAGAGACACAGACATACAGAGACACAGACACACACACAGAGACACACACATACAGACACACACACACAGACACACACACAGAGACACAGACACACAGACACACACAGACACACTGGAACCCTACTCAGCCGTAGAAAGGAAAGAAAGAATGCCACTTGCAGCAGCGTGGACGGACCTGGAGGTGATCGTGCTCGGGGAGGCCAGTCAGACAGAGGAGGACGAGCACCATGCGTGTGTGGCATCTACATGAACAACACAAGTGCTCTTATTTACAAAACAGAAAGACTCACAGACACAGAAAGCAAAGTTGCAGTTACTAAAGAAGGTTGGGGAGGGACGGACGGGGGTTGGGGCTGGCAGATACAAGCCTCTGTGTGCAGAACAGGTAAACAGCAAGGTCCTGCTGCGCGGCACGGGGACGACACCCAACGTCTTATAACAGCCTGTAATGGAAAAGGATCTGAAAAGGAATATTTACGTACAACCGAATCACTTCACTGTACACCTGAAGCTAACACAGCATTGCCATCAACTCACCTTCAAAAAAAACAAACCTCTAGGAGCAAAGGAGCCGCTTCCGTGCTGGCTCGGGCGGCTGTGAGGGAACGCCGCAGACGGGCGACACCAGACGGCTCTTCTCAGGGTTCCGGGGGCTGCGGACCGAGCGCGGGGCGCCCGCACGGCCGGGTTCACGCGACAGCCCTCTCCCCGGTCTCCTCCTCCCTTGCGGGAAGAGCGGGGTCCCCTGCGTCTTGCGCTCCTTACAAGGGCGCCCCGCCCGTCCCCGTGGGAACCCAGCCGCCGCCCAGGGCCCCACCTCCTGCCGCCATCCGCTGGGTTAGGGCTTCAACATCTGGGTTTTGGGGAGAGTCAACACTCAGCCCACATTCTCAGAGAGAAAGGCTTAATAAGAAGCCAATTCTCCAAAACCAACGTGTAGATTCAGGGCCAGAGGAGAGCCCAGGACTCACCGCCAGCCTGGCCGCAAGGCCCGTCACGCCCACCAGGTGGAGCGAACGTCTCAGAGCTGCCAGGAGGGCGCGGACGAGGCAGCGGCGCTGGGCAGAGTGGCGCACAGTCGGTGCTGAGCTACGCAGGCGCCGCCAGGGGAACAAGGTGGTCCCCTCGGGGGCGGGGGCGGGCCGGCCTGAGGAGTGGACCGCGTCCAGGAATGGGTCCCGCTCGCGCAGCTCGACCTACGGCGGGGGGGGGGCTGTAAGTCTGGAACGTTCCGGGTGAAGTCGTGCTGGGTGAGCTGTGTTGGAGGGGACGCGTGTGAATGTGGACACGTGTAAACACACGTCTCGGTCCCTCCGAGCACACACAGCTCCACCCTTCCGGGCGCAGGGGGTGGCCTCGACGCAGCCCACCCAGGTGCCTCTAGGAGGGGCCCCAAGTGCAGGAGGGCTGCGGTGCTTCCCAGTCCCCAGCGGGAGGCGCTCCTACGCCAGTGCCTTGTACTTTCCAGCTCCATGGAAGGGGAGCCGTTTGCAGAACCTTCTGTTAACATCATGCATTTCAAGAACTATTAACTGGGAGTGCAGTTTGCACCGAAGCTTCCCCTCATCCGTCTGCCCAGACGTGCAGGGTGTGAGGAGACGCCGGGTGCACAGCCGGCCTCGGGAGCCTGGGCTGCGGGGCCGCTGGGTGTTCTCCGCACAGTGGCGGCCTCTCCCGGGGACCGCGGTGCGAGGGGACGACTGGGAGGGGGCTCCGTCCTCCAGGGCCCGACCCGGGGGCCCCGTGCACTGAAGCCTCACTCCCAGCCCCTCTGCGGGTGGCACCTGCTGGTGCCCGAGGGAAGGGGGCCTCGGGCGGCTGGTGGGGGCTTTGACTGCGACCCCACCCCAACCATCCCTCCGCCCCAGCCCGTGGTCTCGGCCCTTCTCAGGGGCGCCGGCTTCCTGCGGCTGCCCGGCTCCCTCCAGACACTCCCCTCACCCCCTCAGCCCCAGAACAGGCCCTCAGCACTGCCTGTCTAAGGTGTCCCAAGCCACCTCTAAGCACCCCATGCCACGTCTCCCGCCCCCCCAGCACGGGGCTGCAGTTCCCTGCACCCCCTGACTCTCACTCCGGGGATCTGCACTGGGAGGTCAGCCACGGCCCTCCCACCACACTCCTCCTGGGAGAATCTTCCCCACCAGCCTCCCGCCAGCCCCACACGAGTCCCCAGAGCCTCCGGGCAGGCTGAGCCCGTGTGGCTGGCACTGCTGCAGGTTCAGCCCCAAGATGGCTCGGGGGTTTGCCGCTGAGGACGGGGCGCGGGTGGGTCGGAGGATGCCAGAGACGCAGAGGGAGCCACAGAAGGAAGCGGGATTGCCACTCCCCGCCAAGGCTCTGGTTTCTGGCTCCACGGCTCTGAGCTGTTTGATCCCCCCGAACCTGATTCCCGCGGACAAGGTCCTTCTGGTCCTGATTCAACGGACAGAAGCCCCCGCTCCCGGCCTCTGTCGGCTGCCCCATCGCTGTGCGGCACGCTCTTCTCTGAGCCCTGGAGGGAGAGGTCCTGAGTGTTCCCGCGTGAGCGTGTGCTCAGGGAGCAGGGAAGGCGAGGGCAGGTGAGGCCCGGGGGTTAGCTCCGCAGGTGGGAGGGTGGTGGGCACCTGCTGGGCTGGGCCCTTCTCCTTCCTTAGGTGTGGTGCTAAGTTCAGTTGTCACCCCAAACCCCAGAGGCCGGTTCTCTCACTGTCCTGATTTGCAGGCGATACACTTGAGGCACAGACCTGGGCTGTCTCCTAAGATGGTGCCACCAGCTGGGTTCAGAGTCAGTTGTTTGACTCCAGGGCCCCCACCCCTCATGTCTCCCGGCCTAGCTGCCCAGGCCTGGGGGTGGGGGCCCTGGGAAGGGTCCGGGAAAGGGCAGAGCAGTGAGCCGTGCAGGCAAAGACCAGCACCTGCGGCAGGCTCGCGTGCAGCCCGAGAACGCGAGAAGCCAGTAACGGGGTCTCCTGAGACCTGCCTCCTCCTTTCCTGCTCCTGAAAGAAATGGCCCAGCTGCTGCAGGCCTTGCTCACCTCTGCTCTGCCCCAGTGCGGGGTGTCGGCCTCAAAGGAGCGTCGCCTGCAGAGGGAGGCCTGGGTGGGGCACAGCCGCTCAGGAGGATGCCCCTCCTTGACCAGCTGCCCACAGCTGGGAGGGCTCACGACACCTGCCGCGACCCGACCACAGGGTCGGACAGTCACTGAGCGGCGTGCGCGCGCTCCCCGGTGCTGGGAAGCACGGTGCGTACGTAACAGAGAGGCCTCCCCACCCTGGAACCGCCACCGTTCAGCAGGACGGATGAACACGCCAGTGCTCCTCAAATCCCGTGTGTGAGAGCCACAGGCTGCTCACCGAGGCGGGGGCCCGGGCCCGGGGCCCGTGTGGGGCGAGGTCCAAGGGGCTGCGCGTTTATTAACGAGCAGCTTTGGCGATTCTGATGCACGGAGCATTGGACTGCCAGGGGCAGGCAAAACCGAACAGTCAGACGAGACGCGGAGGGACACGGTCCGTGCTGCGTGACGTGCGGGACGCTTCCTTTGTGAGGGGCTCACATCGCCAGTAATGACAGCAAGAGTGCCTGCCGTGGTCCCTGCTGTTTTGAGAGCCAGCTGCTTTGGCGGGTGGAGCCGGCCAAGGCTGCCCCTTCCCGTGTGCTCACAGGGTGGGCCGGGCTCTCAGGGCCCCGTGCGTGCATGGCGCGCACGCCCTGGGTGCGCTCAGGCACCACTCGCTCGATGGCTGCTGGCACAGGCAGCTCTTGCAGTTGTCCCACAGGTGAGAGGTGTGTGTTGGCCCTTGGGGTCCAGAGGAGAAGGGCTTTCTCACTGGGCGTAGATTTGTTTCCCAACCATCGTCTGAGCGAGGTGAATAATTCCTCGTTTGTCGCTTCTTGCAGCTCTAGCAGGCTGATCAGGCCTCGGAGTGCTGGAACCATGCCAGGACTGCTCTGAGACGGAGTGGCGTCTCTCTCACACCCTGCCTCTCGGCTGTGCTGGAAAAGAGATGGGGGTGGGCATGTGCCTGCAGGGAGCCTGGCCTGGAGGTCAGGCGGGCCACCTCCCTCCCCACCGGGCCCGGGCCCCGCCTGGCAGTGCTGTGGACAGTGACCGGCCTGGCTACCTCGGGTCCAACACGCTCCTCCCCTCACTTTCCCTCCTGAACTCACCACCTCTGCACCAACTCCAGGACGTGTGCATCCGGCTTTGTGCGGGGTCTGTCCTTCCCTGCTGGGGGCCTCACTGCCAGGGACAGAGGCAGCCGAGTGGAAGCCCAGAGGCAGAGGCTCGGCCAGATCCCTGGGTGCAGGCCCTCTCCCAGGCTCCGGGACCCTGGACGTCCCAGCAAGTGCCTCCCCCTTGGCCAGAGCCCTGCGGGGGCCGGGGGGGATCGAGGAGGATGCCGGGGCGGTGCTGTCCCTCCTCCTCTGCTGTTGAGACGGTGGTGAGCTGTCCCTGAGCCCCAGCTCTTACAGAGCAGAACTGGCTGATTAATCTGCTGTGGTTCTGGCTTCCCTTCTGATCATCTGTTTTTTTCTGCATAAATTTTCTGAATGACATGTAGATAAATTCTTGAAATTATGAGCGTCCCCCGGAGACAGGACTTCATCATCTTACCTATTTAACTAATTTATTAGTTACAATTACAACTCAAAATGGCACCAACTCCGGCATAATCAAAAACTGCGTTCAATTATTCATCGAGACTTTAATTAAGAAGCTCCACTAAATTAATAAAAGCTTCAGAATGAATGTAATGAAAAAGACTCACAGAAAGTCTTGACCAACTTTTCTCCATCTCAGGGATTAAGTTTCTTTCTACAAACTGCTGTGAGCCTTCCTCCTCGCTGGGCCGTGTGGATAATCCAGACACGCAGCGGCTGGTGGACACACCTACGTGAGTGGACATAAGCCGATGGCGTTGCCCGGCAGGACGACCAGAGACAGGCAGGTGGGGAAGCCCCAGCGGGTGGAGGGAGCTGGGCCTGTCGAGCGTGGTGCCAAAAGGAAGTTTTAAATGTGCCCTGGAATTAGGCTCCACTTCCCTCGTATCAGACAGCGGCGGCTCCCAGCGTGCTTCCTGCCCCGCCTGCAAAGCCGCGTGGGGGCTGGCCGGGCGGGAGCTGCCCTCGGTGCTACCATCTGCCCGACCTCTCGGGACCTGGGCCCGTCTTGGCTTTTCTCACGTACACGAGGTGCGTCTCCCACCCTGTGCTACCGTCTGCTGAACGCCCAGCCTCAGCCTGGCGAGGAAACACAGGAAGTGCGAGGTCGGTGCTGGTCCTGGCTCCCGGGGAGCCGTCTTCTGATTCACCCTCGATCCTGCCAGACTGTTCTGTGGGCTCAGAATGCCGATGGGAGAGGAGCATGATTAATTACCCCCACCCACACCCACACGTCTTGGTCCTCAACATTCCTGTAAGGAACCTGGGCAGCGAGAGAATGATTCTGCCCCAGGGGTCAGCAGGGCCGGGGCATCCATGGAGGCCAGGAGGCTGCAGCGAGGTTGGAAGTGAGTGGACGGTCACCGGGTGGATGAGCGGCCGACAGTCACCGGGTGGACGAGTGCAGAGGAGGTTCCAGAGCAGACGGGCAGCCCAGAGGGGCTCTCCGGAGTGTGGTGACTGCCTGACCCGGGCTTCCTTCGGGAGGTGGCCCATCCCAGAGGGAGTGAGTGACCAGCGTCCCTTCTGCGTGTTCTGTCTGTGGATTCAGCTGTTTTCCGACTGCTTTCTCTTAGGATGGATGCCAACCGCCAAGGTTACAAGGAGTCGACGTGCACATTTACAGACTCAGGCCCTCAGGTATGCGGAAGCCTGAGCTCCAGGCCTGGGGCCCCGCAGTTTGTCTTGGCGGGGAGGGCTGGTCCCTCAGGGAACTCCTCCCCCGGAAGGTGGGTGCCCCATGCTGCTGATTCCAGTGGGGAGCCTTGGGCACGGCTGGGCCGGGGTGTGGGGCCCAGAACGGGGGAGAGAACGGGGCGCCACCTGCAGCAATGGCGGTGTGGGCGGGCCCAGCCCACGGGGCGCCTTGCAGAGGGGTCCTTCCCAAGCTGACCTGGGGCTGAGGTGGGAAGACCGTGGCCTCGCCCAGAGCCTGTGGCCTGGCCTGGGGAGGGGGCTGGTGCGAAGGGACTGCGGTGGGCAGGCGTGACTCCAGGGGTCTCGGAAGTCCTGGCAGGCGCTGAGCTGGAGCCACTCAGCGCTTCTTCCTCGACAGATTCCGCGGGACACAGAGGAGGGAAACGGGGCCTCCCCCCGTGGGGCCGAGAAGCCAGCTGTTGAAGCAGACACAGAGAGTCCCGCCTACACCAGTGATTTATGGGGTGTTTCGAGCATGTGGCAGGCTTCGTGGTAGACGAATCCCTCGCCCACAATTACTCACTCTAGGCCCATCCTCTGGAAGTGGAAACGGAGGCCCGAGCAGAGTCGCTGGTTCAGCCCAACCCGCCCAGCCGGGCTCACGGGTGGGGCCGTCTGGTCCACTGTGTCCGCTGACAGCCAAGCGGCGACGGAGCTGTTGGTCGGCAGACACGCTGCGCCCGTTTCTCCGTGAAGGTGCCGAGGCGCTTGGAGACGGTTGACAGCAGAGTTCCAGCGCAGACTGTTGGAAGTTTCCCAGTCGTTGTTTAAACCCCTCTTCCTCTCTGGGAGCCGTGGGACCCAGCGGCTGTCGGAGCCCTGGCAGGGCGGGGTTCGGCGTGTCACCTCCCGGGGCACAGAGACGTGCTCTCCTCCCCGTGTCCCCGGCCCCAGCACTGCAGGCTCCTCACCACGACCTCCCGGAGCTCAGGATCCATCCTGTTCTGCGTGTCACCACGAGCTGACAGCTCCCGTGTCCCCCCGCCTCTGACCCTGCAGGGGAAATGCCGGGTCTGGACCAGTGGGGCCAGGACGAAGACGGGGTGGTGTCAGGACATTCTGAGAGGACCCCTCAGCAGGTTCAGGGGTGCAGCCTGGAAGGGTGTGTCCACGTCTCCTTAAAACGCCACGCTGGGGGGTTCTGACCTCTAGGGACTTCACTCTGCAGCTCAGCCCGCAGTAACGACGACCCTCGCTCCGGGTCGGTCCAGGCAGGAGGGGTGCGCCTGCACTGCCCCTCCCAACCCACCAGGTGCAGGAGAGGCACAGACGTGAGTCTGCAGTTCCCGGAACGGGTCGAAGCTACAGGAGGGACACAGGACGCGGCAGAGGAGGCCACTCCCTCCTCTGAAAGAAACTGTCAGGAGCATCATTCCCGAGAACTCACCCCGAGATCTCGGAAAACGGAGGAACAAAGAACTCGGCGAGCTTAATTCCTCGCACCTCCGTGCTCGTCACGGTGTCGCTGAGACGGGCGGCCGGTGTCGGTGCCCGTGAGAGACGGCTGAGCTGTGGGTGCTGCCGTTTGTTTTACTTCCCTTGCCGCCGGGGCTCCGGCGCAGACGCCAGCGAGCCGTCTTCAGTTACTCATCAGTGACACGCTGACAGGAAGTGGGGCAGTGCAAGTGGCACTACCGTCCAGATGGAGGAAATGCCGCCCCCGCCGCCTAGCTTCCACACAGGGCAGTGAAGTGCGTCCCCAGGGGGCTGGCTTCTCCCTCGAAGGGTCTTCTCTCCCGGTTGTTTACTTTTTGTTGAAGAACATCCAGCTACAACGTATCAGCTGCTGGTTCAGCACGATGTCCTCAAGGGTCTTGAGCAACCAGGCTCCTGTGTTTTCTGTGTCGACGGCCATTTTCCTGAGCACTTTGTGCGTCTGCTGTGGTTCCCCTCACGTTCCGGTAAAGGGCTGTGTTGATCCACCCAGGGCTGGGGGCGTGCACAGTCTTCCCCTCTGCCCGCTTCCTCCCCGACATTCCCCCAGTGTCTGTCTGTCTGTCTGTCTGTCTGTCTCTCACACACAATCCTCCACCTGACAATCCCGTTTTCCGGGGAGAACCCCAAAATCCCAAGTTGGACATTTGAACCTGCCCTGGAATCTCCCCTAACAAATTCTTTTTCCAGGCTTCTCAGTCTCTGTGGGCCCCGGGAGAGCTGTCTCTAACGCGCGAGCAGCCCCGGGTATGGCTGCGTGGGTGGGGTGGTCAGAACCACCTGTAACAACACACATCTAAGCACAAAGAAGTGCCACCCGGACACCGATCTGGACTCTTTCTGTCTTCTTGACAATTCAGGTCAGCCCCTGGAGGACACACACACACACACACACACACACACACACACGAGAAAACTGTTTCTCCTACTCGAAAATACTTCAAATATTTGAAGGGCTTTTTCATGCGCCCACTTAATCTTTTCTGAGCAAGGCAAACTCAGCCCCATCAATAGATCCCTTGGGAGCCGAGGATCCTGTGCCCTCCGACACCCACTCATCCTTCGGCAAACATCACCGCGTCCACCGAGCTGAGCAAACAGCCAGGAGTCCCGCCCCGCGAGCGTCTCCCGCCCCAGTGCGTGTTTCTGCCCCGCGTGCCCCCTCTGAGCGCCCGCAGCCCGGGCCCTGGGCAGACCGGGTCCCCACCGTCAGGGGCCCAGGAGACACTGTGCCCCCACCCTAACCTGTAACTTTCATTCACATCATGACGCAGCTCCTGTTTCCTGCGTCATGTCCTGTCCCCTGGGCATCGTCCATTATTTTCAATGTAAACTTCTTGGATTGTGCTGTTTTGTCCTTTTTAAAGGTTTCTTCATTCACCTGAATGGCTTAATGCATAAGGAAGTTTCTTAAAGAGCTTTCATTTCCTTTCCATTTTAGAATCAAGGGAGCATGACCTGAATTAGACTAGACGCCATCTGGTCCTACACACTCGTTTTGTGGAAGAGGAAGCTAAGGTTCCAGATACAAGTCATGTACTTAATTTTCATTCATTCATTCAGTGCAATAATTTATTCTTCCTATGGCATCTTCTTTCCTTTTCAATTTTTTGCTGAGTAGAGAAGTTTTAATGACTGATTATGTTCCCTGACTCCTAATTATTCATTTATTTATTTTTCCTAGTAGAAATGACCAAATTTTTATTAACTAGTTTAGTATACAATAAAACTTGAGTAATAGTACAAATATATGTTGATGTTATAAAATAGAACGTACAACACACACTAGCAGTCATTAGATAACTAATCTGTATTAACAGTTCGTTCAACACTATGCATTCTTGACTTTTATAGCTTTGTATTAAGTCTTGAAATCATATAATGAAAACTCTCCAAATTTGCTGTTCTTTTGAAAGACTGTCTTAGTGTTCTAGGTCCTTTTCACTTCTGTATCAGCTTTAATTTCAACTTGTCAAAAAAAAAAAAAACTGCTGCTGAGTATGTCCGGAATTGCATTGAATCTATAGATAAATTCGAGGAGAATTGAGATCTTCACAATATTGAGTCTTCTAATCCATGAATCTGGCTCATTTTGTAGCAATATTTGGTGGTTTTCAATGTACAGGTCTTGCACACATTATGTTAAATATATTCCTAAGTGTGTCATATTTTTGTACTATTGTTTTAAAATGTTCATTTCTGATTGTTAGTCGCCACCTAATTATTTATATTCAGGGTGAACATCCCTGCACAGCCTTGTGGAACATTCATTCATTCATTCTTTTATTCAACAAACTATTTTAACTTTTTATGGCAGAAGATTTCCCAGAGAAGAGAGGCTAGTACTATAGACACAATATATAGACCACCCCACTTAAAAAATACTGTGCCAACATTTTGTCATCTATTTCTTCAAAGATTTTTCTCAAATAGTTTAAAGCATATTCTGGACATTGTAGCATCTCACCATACATACTTCATTACACACCTTCACCTAAAAGGATATGCACACACACACCTGTCTTTACCTGTCCGTCCACCCGTCCATCCATCAGTCACATAAGCCGCAATGCCGTTATCACGCCTGCGGAAGGCCACAGAAACCCTTTGAAGTTCTGTAATTTTCAGTCCATAATCAGGGTCTCCCGGCTGTCCGCAGGGCTGTGTTCATAGTTGGTTCGTTCTCTGAGTTTGGTCACTGCGCTTTTTCAGGCACGTGTTTCGTACGACAGCTCATCCTCCTTCAGGAACCGTCGGTTTGCTGAAGAAACGGGTCTCTTCCGACTGGACCTCCTTCTCTTTATTTTCCAGGTGAGGCGCTGGCTCCAGCAGCCTCCTCACGTCTGACCAGACGGACGCACTTCTGGGCGTCACCACGTGTGCCCTTCACGTGCTTGAGGAATCTCAGCCTGTCGCAGCCAGCTTTCTTTCTGAGTCTCATTGTTCCACGTTGGGCCAGTGAGGGTGTTTTCCAGCGATTTGCTTTAGGTGGGAGTTCAAAGTTTTCACCAGATTTAGAAAGGAGCTCTTACTTCTTCAAATGTCTTCCTTTATCCCCATTTCTGGGGATTCCAGCTACGGGTGTTCTAGACGGACAGATACTACCACGGGCACCGGAGGCTCCGTTGCTTTCTCTCAGTGCTGCTCTTTCTTTGTGCTTTCCTCAGGATAGTTGCTACTGCTGTGTTTTCAGGATCAATTTATTTGCTTCTGCTGTGTTTAATTTGCTCATAACTCCATCCAGTGTATTAGTCACTGCGGTTGTTGTGTTTTTCCCAGAAATAGTCTCATTTGTCTCTTCTTTATAGTTTCTATCTTTCTGTTCATTATGACCATGTGTTTTATTAAATCCTTAAGCACATTTATAATAGCTGTTTTAAGGTCCTTGTCTGCAAATTACAGCATCTTTGTCATTTCTGGGTATTTTGCCATCGACTGATTCCTCTGGAAGTTACAGGTGACAGTTTCCTGCGTAATTTCTGATTGGACGCCTGGCACTGCGACAGTTTTGTTGGCGAGAATGAGTTTTGCTGTCTTTTCACCGTTATTTAGGAGACAGTTACTTTGTGTAGGAAGCTGTCTAGTGACTGGGGACATAATCCTGAATAAGGCAGGTGACATCTCCTGTTCTCATGCCTGTCATACTGCAGGTAGGGGACAGACAAAAGCAGGCAAGCGACGCAATGATGTAAGTTACATGCAGTTTCCCTTACAAGGCGAAAGATGCACGTAGTCTCCCGGGGTCCACGAAACACCGGGGGGAAATGAACTCTAAAAGGGCCCAGAGAAAAATCTCAGTTCCACGCAGCGGACGCTTGACCAGCTTCTCACCACAGTGAACTCACGCTCTGTAGGATGGGAGCGAGTGGGAGGGGGTCTGAGCCACTTGGAAGTTCCCACCCCAAAGCATCTTATTTTCTTATAGATCTTATTGGAAAAAGAAGGTGGTCATTTTAAATGATAGTCTCTTTTGGGAAAGTGCTGGGCGTCTGGTCCGAGGAGCTGCCGGCAGAAGCCCGGCTGCCCCCGTGCCCACTGTGTTCCGGCGGCGGGAGCGGGACCAGCAGTGGAGCTGACACCCTCGGGCCGGCGGTCCCAGAGCGCGTCTTCCCCCGAGCGAGGTCCCTGCCCAGAGCGCCTCTGCCCGCCCAGCCCTGGGCACGAGCGCGCCCTCTGGTGTCCGCCCTGGGAACTGCGCCCCACCCCGCCCCGAGCTGGGGGGCAAGGGGCCCATTACCGCCCCCCCACCCCCTCGAAGTCCTGCCCCAGCGTTCAGGGCGTCGGCGCTCCCGCGGGCAGCACTTGTGATCAGATGGTAGAAGCAGCCGGTTCCCGCACCCGCCCACCCAGGCAACCTGTGCTCAGAGAAATCCGGTTTTCAACACTTAGAGTTCAAAGGCGGAAAAACGAAATAGAGTGAACAAATAGTTCAACTCAAGAAGATAGAAATCAGGTGACAAAGCAAACGCAAAGGTGTTAGGAGGCCCAGGGGAGCCGAAGGGGGCGCGGGGAGCATTGGAAGAGATGTGTTGACTAGATTTTATAAAAAACCGAGTAACTATTTCTTCTAAAAGACTAACAGAGTAGATAAACGTCTAGCAAATCTAATGAAGGAAGACTAAGAGTAAGACCGCGCACATTTTACAGGTTTTAAAAGAGGGAATGACTGCACCAGCGGTGTCAGTGAGGGTCTGCACAGGGCTCCGTGCACAGCGGCACAGCGACAGGTGCAAACCCGGCTGAGACGGCGGATAGCCCAGGAGGGCGCAAATCTCCAGGACCGACTTAGAAAGAAATGGCCACACCACGTCGGCGAGATACCTCGGCAGGAGGTAAGCTCACGAAGATCGCCAGCCTCCCCTGCGCTGGAGACGAAGTGCCGGGAAACGGAAAGAGGGAAGGGCTTTGTTCACGACGTCGGCGAAAGCTGTCAAATGTGGGGAGTTCTCTTGGAAATGAAAGCCCCAGGCCCAAAGGGAAGGGAAGGGACACAAAACAAGATCCGAAGGCAGGAAGGCAGCCCGCCCCGGGGGCACCGCTGAGCACCGAGGCCCCGGTCCTGCCGGCCGTCCTGCATCTGGCGTGACGCTGACCGGGCCAGCGGGCGCCCGGTTTGACGGTCGCAGCCTGTGTGGTAGGAACACCCCGCGGGCGGGCGAGGGAACCGGGCAGAGCAGGACTGCCCACGTTGTCGGACGCGGAGCGAGAACCCGTCTCCGAGCCTCTCTGGTTGGACCAGCGCGTCCGGCGCAGGGCCGGGGGAGCACAAGGGGCTGAGAGCAGAGGCCGGGCTATCACAGGTGCGGCTCGCGGGCGAAGGGCGTCCCTGCGCAGGACGCGCCGCGGGCTCAGCGGGCCCCGCCTGGGGCCGCAGACGAGGTCACGTCATAGCAGGTGTAGGCGCTGCCCCAGATGGACGAGCGGCCCCGAGTCGCAGGCCTGACCGGAGTGCTCATGCTGGTGGTGACGACAGAACACCCGCAGGGCAGTCTTGCTGGTTTCACCTCAAATCTGCAAACGAGAGAATGACTCTTAACAAGGAATTGAAAAACCCATTAAAGAAAGATTTTTTTTTTGCCCAAATAGCCATGAACGTCTTTTGGTGGCAAAACGATGTTTTAAATGAAGCCAGTAAGAAAATAATGCGCAGCTAAAGTGTTTTTAATGCAAGTGACAGTGGAAGGTGATTATTCGTAACATCCGAGGAGCACATAGTGTTGTTGGAAAGCTGCGGAGCGCGAGCCAACGAGCCAGCGCGCGTCTGAGGTGATTATTCAGAGAAGTGCAGATAAAGAAATACCACGTTTCGTGCTCTTCAGACTGAAGAAGGGACAAGAACGCCTCTCTCTGGCAGGAGAAGGGCACTGTCACGCCACTCAGGTAAATTTAAGTGGTGTGGGCGTTTTGGAAGGCGATCGGGAAAATCCTACCACACGCTTCCGTCCTGATCCTCTTAAATGTCACCACGCCGTCCTCTCCGAGAGTGTTTTGGTCGGTAGGGGGTTTGCAAAAATGGTGCACTTACACGCAGCAGTCACACACTTGAGACCATCACACACACAGCAAGTGCAGCAGAAAATGATTCACGGCGTATATGGGTGTTTCTGGAAGCGTGTGTGTGGTGGCCGTGATGCCCATGGCTGCCCAGGACACAGGTGGTGGGGACTCCGTCAGCGGAGAACAGGTGACAACAGCCACCGTCCAGCCACATGGCGACACGGGAAGTTCACGGGGCACGCTGACCCTCAGGCTCAGTGGTTCATCAGACACGTCCGTCTCTGTCCTTTTGCTTCCGTGGGGGCATCAGATCCCCGTCTTCCCTCCACGCCCCCTGCAGCCTCCTGGCTGGATCCAAACAGGCAGCCAGGAACCCTGCCCACAGCACTGGATTGCCATGCAGGGGCCCTGCAGGCCCTCCTCCCGGGACCCTTGGTCTGCGGGAGCCGCCCCTCCCCTGCGGAACTCACCGTGTCAGCGCGTCTCCTGCGTCCTCAGGCACCCTTCCTCACTGTGTCTGTGGTTCCTGTCCTTGCCCCGCCCTTAATTAAAACAAAGCCTTTGGCAGAATTTCCCTCCTGTGTCCTCTTCCAATCTCACTGGAAGACAGAACCAAACTGCAGATGGCCGCAAGTCCCCTTCCCCTCCCAGGGCCATCCCTGGGCCGCCTCGGCCACCTCCCCTCCTTCCTGCCCGCAGGCATGGAGTTTTCCAACTTCCCTTGTCTCTGCTTGTCCCGTCACCGGCAGGTCCCTCACCACCTGGGTTGGGTCCCTTCTTGAGCCCGTGTGACCAGCGGGGTCCTAATCCGTCCACTCAGGACTCTGCTCCCCACTGGGTTCCCAGGCTCCCGGAGGGCACTGACCACCCGGGACCACGGCTGAGAGCTGGAGGGCACTGCCGGCCCCTGCTCCCCCACCACGGCCACCCTGTCCCGAGAGGACTTCGTAACGCCTGGAGTCCACCAGCCTCTTGCCCTGCACCTCCCCCCCTGGCCCGGGGTGCACGGGGGCTTCGAAGCGCCTTCCTCCTGTCCCTTGGCCTCTGACCTGGCCATCGCCCGTGTGCACCTGGGTCTAAACTTTCCAGCGCTGGCCCCACCCTCCTGCTCCCCTCAAACCCCATCCCAGGCAGGGTGAGGTCCAGCCGGAGCTCGGGCCCAAAGCCCTCACAGCCCCGCCCACCGCGTTCCCGCTCAGCCTCCCTGCTGCGTATCCTTTTCTGTCCCTGCCGATGCTCTTCATCCCAGCCCGCGGTCGCCCTCCCGGTCTCTGCTCAGATCCCGACCCGGCAGGGAGCTACCTGAGGAACAAGTCGGGAGCTGCTAACAGCGCAAACCGAGGCACCACGAGGGTGCAGGTCATTCCGGGCATCGGGGGTGGCGTGGCGAAGCGGGCCCTCGAGCCCTCTTCTGGCTGTGGTGGCCGGACCGCTGTAACCCACCAACAAGGCCTCCCGATAATTACACAACGGAGTAAAGATCAGAACTTTTTCTTTTTTTAAATTAATTAAAAAAAATGGAAGTACAGTCGATTTACAACGTAGTGTCAGTTCCTGGTGCGCAGCACAGCGACTCAGCTGTGCGTGTGTGTTCCTTTCCATCTCCTTTTCCGTTGTGGGTTTTTACAAGATGTGGGCTGCAGCTCCCTGGGCTGCACAGCGCGTTCTTGCTGCTTCTCTGCTTCATGCAGGGAAGTGTGTATCTGCCAACCCCAGACTCCCAGTTTACCCCCCGCCTTTCTCCTTTGGTGGCCACAGGTCTGTTTTCTGTTTGGGACTCAGTTTCTGTTTCATTTGTTTTAGATTCTGCACGTGAGTGACGCAGGTGACACTGCCTCTGTCTGGCTGACCTCGCTCAGCATGAGCAGCTCTGGGTCCGTCCACGCTGCTGCCGGTGGCACTACTGGAGTTTCCCTATGTTGAAAGTTTTTTGTGTGTAGTGGGAATACCATTTATGCCATTTCTATAGGAAAATGTCTTTCAAGGACTAGCTACAACTTACAGACAGGCTTTAGGGGCGAGAGCCACTGGTGCAAGGGGGGAGCTGCGCAGATTCAGGGCGTCGCCTGCAGAAAAGAAAAGCAAGACAGGAGTGCGGCCAGCCGCCCGGGGAGCGCGGTTTACGTGCGAATTTATGAAGGTCTGCAGTTTGAACGAGCCTGCCCGCTCTTCCCCGGGTTCAGTCGGCCCTCTCAGCCGGGCCGCAGCGCCGCGTCCGCCCCGGGGGACCGCGTGGGAGCCGCCGTTGCGCACAGGACCACCTGGCGCCAGAGCTGCAAGGAGCGGGCCGGCAGCCGCGCGCGGCTGGGTTTGTCCTGAAAGCTGCTGCGTGGGGACCTGAGCAGGCGCCACACGTGGTGCCAGAGGACGCGTCCTCCTGTGTCAACGCCCAGACTCTGTCTTTCAGCTACTTTCGCGCTGTTTGTGTTTCGCTGCAGTATTTCAGAAGTCTCCTCTCTCTGCCGGGTGTGCGGCCCCCGCCCCTCCCCGTGCCCCTCCCCCCCACGACCTGCTCCTCCCCTGCGAGGAAGCACCGACGCCTCGCCCAGTGGAGGAGTCGCACCTTTAACTCCCAAAGGGGAGAACTGAGACATCCAGCTGCAACCGGACTTTCGGGGTGTTTCTGCAGAGGCTGGGCGCGGCCGGCAGCGCTTCCTGGCCCTCGGGGTCCCGTCGGCCCCCTGCCCCGCGGCGCGGACAAGCCCTCCACTCGCAGGGCGAGGTTCCTCCCCCCCTCACTGGCTGCAAGTACTAGCATATATGCGAGACCTGAAGTCTGTCACAAAGGGTGAAGGAGACGAAAACCAAGGCAGTGCGTCCCTGACCAACCCCAGCCCCCAGCTGACACGGCACAGGCCACTGGCTGCCGGCCCGCTCCTTGCAGCTCTGGCGCCGGGTGGTCCTGTGAAGCGAACTCGAGCCGGCGGTCAGCGCACCTGCTGGGCGCTTTGCGAGCTCGCTGAGCTGGGCGGCGCTGCCCGTGGCCGTGGATGTGAGGGAGGTGGCCACGGCTCGCTGTCCTTCCAGGACGAACGCTGACTTTGCAGGGGAGAGTTGAGCAAGGGCCCGGAGGGGGCAGAGAAGTGCATGGAGGGTGGGGCGGGGTTGGGGGCGGGGGTGCCAGGGAAGGCGAGCCTGCCCCCACGTCCCCCGGAAGGGCACGGAGGCAGTTCTCAAACCGCGACGACCCAAGGTCACCCCCACGCCGATGCTGGTCGGTGACGGGGGTGAAACCTGGACCCTGGCTCTCGGGCCCGCTCTCCTGGGCAGGCTGGTCCTACGCCTGACACGTCAGTCGCCTGTTCTGGACCCTGCCGTGCGCTGCACACGTCAAGCTCTCTCCCACCGCCAACGCTCCTACACGCAGGCCCTGCGCCCGGGGGCCCGGCTCCGGGCACACTGCCCCTCCTGCCCCGACACGTGTCCCTGCTGGCGGCGTTGCTCTCCCGGGCCCGACGGCACCCACCTGGACCACCTGCTCACGTGGGGCCTGGAAGGTGGACGCGGGCCGGGCTGGGGCTCGGGGGACTCCGCTTAGGTGCACCGCTTGCAAGGTTCTCGGTGTGCCCGTCCTTTTCACGTCACGACTTCCAGGCTTCCCAGGGCTGCTTTTATTTCCACGAGCGCTAATCATGAGATGACAGAGTGCTGCTGTGGAGCTCTGGGCCCCTCTGACGGCGGAAGAGCCACCTCCTTGCTGAGCCACAGACAGCTGACGCTCACCTTTCTTGTGCAGCCGCCCCGGAACTGGGAAAGTGTCCGTGGCCGCCAGGAGTCCGCCATCCCCGCCGTGACAGCCTCGGCAAGGACTCAGTTACAGGCAACAAAACCACGCCGTCATCTTGGTTGGGAAAAAAATGTGAAACAGAGGATCCCGTGCTTACAAAACCACTGGGGAGTCGGGGAGCAGGGCGCTAAGCCCTCCTTGAATGGTTTCTAGAACAATCCTCACGTGGCCTGCCGATGGCGTGGTGAGAACCCCCCCCCCCCCCGGTTACGTCGCTGGCTCCAGGAACGTGCTTTCGTAGCTGTGGCGCGAGGTCCGCCAGGCTCTGATGCGAAGACCACTGGGCCCTGGACCAGCAGAGCCCTGTGCACCGTGCCCTGCCTCGGACACCCACGGAGCCAGCGACCCGGCACCGGAACCTCTGTTCGGGAAGCCGCAGGAACCTGCGCCTACCCCACGGCCCCGAAAGCCTGGTTTCCACCTTCGAACGCAGCCCGATGCACCGGAGCTCGGCAGAGCTTGTCACTTCCGCCTGCGAAGAGTCTGGGGGTGGGGACTCCCGGGCCCTTGGTCCCTGTGGCACAGGAGGAGGGGCAGAGGCAGGCGGATGGCCTTCCACAACGGCCGTTTAAAACAGGCAAACGACGAGGGCCTGCTGTGCAGCACAGGGAACTAGATTCAGTTTCTCGTAATGACCTACAAAGGAGGAGAATCTGAAAATGTGTGTGTGTGTACGACTGACTCACTTTGCTGGACGCCTGAAACGCACACTGCGAAGCGACTACACTTCAATAAAAATTAAACAAAAGTGCCCTGTGACAAAGGTGCTTAATTTCATGTTGTCTCCTGGACACGCACACCCTTGGGGTGTCCTTGTTGGAGCCAGAAGAAATCCATCAGCCCTGCTTCGGTTCCCGAGTCTGGTGGTTTAAACAGAAGAAGGGAAATGAGTGATTCAGTCGGATTCTTAGGGAGACAACTGTCTAGGTTAGTTTACTTTCAGTTAACACAGCGGTGCCAACGCAGGACCAGACGCCCAGACCCGCATCACTGCCAGCGTCGCCTGGAGGCAGGTCCTGCTTCACACGGTGCAGGTGGTGGGAGAAGGACGGGCAGCCGACGCGGGATCTTTGAAGAGCCGGCCAGCTCCTGGGAAAGAAGAGTAGACCCTGCTTCAGGCCAGCACAGGCCTGAATTCCAGGTGGCGATGGAGGAGCGGAAGCGGGGAGGCTCAGGGTGGGATTAGGGTGGGGGTAGGGTGAGGGTGGGGTCGGAGCTCCGCTGGCCAGTGGGCTCGCCAGGCTGGAGCTGCATTCACGGGCTGAAGGGGCCGCCCTTTGAGTCGTTCTGTGGGGGATCAGACCCAAGCCCGGGTCAGAAAACTGAGCATGAAGGAGAGAAGGCTTCTCTCCAGGAGGATCTCTTTAAAGGTCCAAGTTGTTGGTTGCAGCCTTTTGAAGTAATGAGCCAGCTGCGGTCAGAGGTGCTCGCAAAGACCAGCTCAACAAACAACCCAGTTTTTAAAAGTGGGAAGAGCATCTGAACAGACACTTCTCAAAAGAAGATGTACTGACGTCAGACGAGCACGTGGAAGGACCCTCAAGTCGTCGCCCCTTAGGGAGCGAGAGGTGAGGCCACACACAGTGAGGCTGCGCCCCCCCCACCCCCGCTGGGTGCCCGGCCTGAGGGGCAGGTTGCGGGCGTGCCACGTGCTGGCCCGGGGGTGGCGGGACGGGGCTCCCTCCACTGGGGGGGGCGCACAGTGGCCCAGCCCCCTTGGAGGTGGTCAGGCAAGTCCTTCTAGAGCTGGGCATCGGCTACCCCACAAACAAGAAGTCAACTCTCAGGAATCTACCCCAGTTGAAAACGTGCATTTACAAGAAAACTTGAGCGCGGGTGTTTTTAGCAGCTTTGTTCATGACTGCTAAAAACTGAAAGCAGCCAAGACGTCCTTTAGCAGGAGACTGAATAAACAACCCCTGGTGGTCCTTGCAGTGGAAGGCCTCTCAGCAAAGAACAGGGAGGCAAGCTGCCCCACGCAGCAGCACGGCGGGCCGGGAGCGCGTCTTGCCGCGCGGCAGGGCCAGACCCAGACGGCCACCTGCTGTCTGATCGCACTTGCACGACGCTCTGCAGCAGGCGAAACGTTGGAACGGGAGACGTGCCGATGGTTGTCAGAGTTTGGGGAGGGGATAGGACTGACTGCAAAGGGGACACAGAAGATCACGTTTAGGGTATCGGACCTGCTCTGTGTGCTACTGCGGTGGCGCGCACACGGTTCTACACATCGTCAAAACCCATAGGACAACGTGAGTTTTACGTTGTGAAACTAAATCACCCAGCAGGTGGGGGGGCACCCGGATGAAGCGCAGACCTGGACAAGGGAGTCTAACTGTGTTAAGCATGCCTGATCTAAACGTGCTGCGGGGCGGGCAGGGAAGGGGCCCGTCACAGTCGTTTTAGGAAGGGTGTTTCGGTCGGGAAGTACGAAAGTAAAGACAGAGAACTGGTGTTGACCCTGTGCTCAGGCGGTGAGCTGGTTTCTCCCGGGATGCAGCAGCAACTCTGCAGCTGCGAGCGCGGGGCTGAGCCGGTGAGTCAGCGACCGTGGCCGTCTCGCCGTCAGAGAAGGGAGTGACAGCTGAGCAAGAGGAAGACCAGAATGGACTGTGGGTCTGAAACACGAGACACAGGAGAGCAGCACTCACATGCGTGCACGCACAGGCAGGCAGCCGGACTGTGTGCACAAAACCCAGCTCTGTCCCCTGAGATGATTTGGAAGCAGTGCCTCCCGGTGGCCGTGAGCACACTGAGTGCTGTGGTCTTGGTTTCTAAACACCATTCACGAGGAAGGGAACTAGGGCTCCCTGAGAAACGGCTGATTCTAGGGCTGTGGCCAGGAAAACGCACAGCAAACCGGGGGCACCTTGTGGTGCCCCAGAATCTGCAACAGCTGGAAAAAAGGTGGGAGGGCACCAGCGATGCAGAGGCCAACCCGACAGACCTTCCAAACACTCAGCGATAGAATTGATTTATAGCCCCCCAGATACAATAAATGTCCACGAGGCCACACAGATGTAAATAAATGACCCCATAAATAAATAAATGAATGAAACAGACAAACATTTCTTGTTTAAAAACTCCAGATAATAAAAGGAAAAGTCGGAACGCCACGGTACTAGTTCCTGCAGGAGTGAGCCACAGGTGGATGCTGAAACCAGCAGGGGGCGTTAGGGAGAAACAAGGTGGTCACGTAGCCTCAAAGTGTCTCCCCCGAGGTGTTTATTAATGACTGCAGTGGCTTTAGCGTGTGACCGCCAAGTACGGGATGCGCTTTCCTCCAGGAAGTGGAGCTTAATTCTCCTCCCCTTGAGCGTGGGTTGGACTCAGTGGCTCTCTTCTAACAAACAGAGCACGGAAAGAGAAGAGTCGTGACCTCCTGTACCCCCAGTACGGTGAGAGAGAGGGCCACTTCACCTCTGTGACACCCCCCAAGACCCCAGTGCCAGTGTAACCGGGAAAATACCGGAGAAGTACGAACTGTGGCACATTCTACAGAACACGTGACCACACTCTCCAAAAGCGTCCGGGTCACAATAGACGAGAAAGACGAAGATACCGCTGAAGATTGGAGGTGACTAGGGATAAGGGTCACTAAATCATGACGACCGTGCCCTGGCGTCCTGGACCAGATCCCGGCACAGGAGGGGCGTCGAGGGGAAGCAGGTGAGGTCTGGTGAAGCGCTAAGTCCTCCACTGTTCACAGACTAGCGTCGGTGTCGGTTTCTTAGTTTCAGTGTCTCTACCACTTACCCATGATCCAATTTTAACGCATTTGAGACGCGTTAACATTGCAGGAAGCCGGGTGAAGGGTGTACGGAACTCTCTGTGCTGTCTTTTGAACTCTTCCGTGAACCTAAAATTATTTCAAACTACTAAGCAAAAAGCAAATAATTCCAAGACTCTGTGTCAGTGTCCTATGCGGGGGGCACTAAAGAACAAGTTGGAAAAAAAATCAGTGCGAAGTCTCGCCAATCAGGGAGAGTTCAGGAGATGTGGTCCCGCAGGAGCTGTAGACACAGACCCTGCGCGACCTCGCCCAGAGCTTGCTTCTCCGGCTGCGCAGTGACCCGTGGCCGGGCTGGATGGCCACCTACGTGAGACCCGCCGGGGTCACTGCAGCCGTCCCTTCGCAATAAGAGGGCGTGATGGCCAAAAGGAAACTGTCACTGGTGGGTGGCTTTGCAGGCGGGAAAACCCTCCAGGCAAGGGCGGCCACACTGGGGCTCCCCTTCCACGCCGGCTGCCTTCCGCCACGAGGGGTCTGGCCACGCGGGGACTCGGCGTGCACAAAGCCCTGCACAGACGACTCTTCGGTTGAAAAGAAGACTCGCTTGCTGCTGCTGCCAGAGGCTTGTGCCCACCACCACCCAGAAGACCTGCGACCCTGGAGGCAGGGGCTACCTGTCCTTTGGGCGGGCATTCATCCTGTGTCTTTGATTGACTGAAGGAAATAACTGAACAGAACCGAGTCTACATTGGGCCAACACCCCCGCACACAGCAGGAGGTAGATGTGCGCGTGCCAGCTGTGGCTTTGGCGGCTTCCCCTACGAGCCCGGGGAGGCTGGGGGAGGACAGAACGTGCGGAGGGCAGACGGGTCCTGCCAGCGAGCCGACGGGCCACCTGGGCGCGGACGTTGTGAAGACAGCGGCGTCCACTGGTGTGGTGTCCTTTCCTGGGGTGGGGGGGCTTCTCAGACCGGAAGAGGTTTCCTTGTGCCAAGGGAAGCTGTGAGTCACCCGAAGGCCGGGGGCTGGCCGCAACGACCGTTCAGGGCGCCGGCTCTGGGATTCTGGCGTCTTCCCATCACCTGCTGGTTGTGTGTACAAAACGGCGTGAGAGGCTGCGCCATGATCCCTGAGCCTCGGATGCTGCTGTCCTAACGCAGAAGGAGTATTTTCCCCCCGGAGACAAAACACCATCACATGCCATCTGTGCTGCCTGTACTTGTAGCCATAAATCCTGGCTGCATTTATCGGAGACTCGTTTTTCAAGATGGCTAATTTTAGTCTCCGATTCAACTGCACACTCATTTCCTTGTTTCTTTCTTGCGGAGAAATCTGATATAACAGCTCCTCACAGAACGGGTTTGGCAGGGCCCCAACGCACTGCAGCCTCATGTACTCACGGGCTGGGTTTTCTCCCTTCCTTTCCCCTCCCCCTTCTTGTCTGGGCAATGCGGGTAGAATTCAGAAGAGTTGAAACAAAACCAGGATCGTCCTTGTGGAGACACAGAGGGAGGGCCAGGTGGGGTGGGCATCGGGGCCAGGGGTCAGCCTGCTCTGAGCAGTGGGGATCCCCTGTACCCGGGGCTGCCGGAGGGGCTCCCCATCCGGGAGAGAAAAGAAGGTTCTCCAAGCCCAGCGCTGTCCCCGGGCACCACATCACACTGTGGAAAACACTTGGAAAGTTGCCTTCATTTTTCTGAAATGGCTGAAGTGATGCACAGGGTTGACTGAAAGTCTACATCTAATTACACTAGATAATACGGCACAGCCCGTGAGGAGGGGAGGAATAGCGTGATGGAAGCTTTTTTAAAACAGGCACTTAGCCATGAAATCTGCATATGCCAGTAAATTTTATTTACAGCAACCAAAATATGCATCTCCCAGGCTCTTTCCACAAATTATGAGTTCTCTGGGGAAGCACAGTGAGTTGGGTGGAAAATTTTCAAACCAGGGGCAAACAGAATGACATGTCTGGCTCTGGGAGGTGGGCCGTCGGATGTCTGCAGAGGAGCCTTCCTCGCAGCGTCCCGTCCCCGGGACACAGTCCACCCCTCCCCGGGTCGGGGAAGCCCAGAGCATGCAGGTGCCCCAGCATGTCAGAAGGCCTCGGAGCACAGGGGACGGACTACCGGGCTGAGGATTCTCTCAGACGCCAGGTTGCTTTGACGCTGGAACTCGCTGGCACCGCTTCCCAGGGGTGGCTTGGAGGCCTAGCTGCCCCCACGGTCCCAGGAGACCCAGAGCCGCCAGCACCACGAGTCCTACCTGTCCCCGCCGTGTCCTCCAGCCAGACACAGGTGCCAGGCACATGCAGGTTCTCAACAGTCGACTACTGAACGTATCGATGGACATCGATTATGTTTATTTTCATGTCTTACAGGGAAAGCAGCATGGACTTTTTCAAACAGAAGTGACCCGAGGGCAGCGTTCCCGGCTAAGCACACACACACATCACGTGCACGCACTGGGAGAGGCGCGGAAGTCGGCACTCTCCGAGGGGTGAGGTGGGGATGTGGGCTCTGCTCTTCCTCCTCTCCGTCTGCCTGTGGTCTGTCGGCCGCTGTTTATGGGACGTAACGGGGACCAAGCTCCAGCTACACTGACGGGCAGGAGAGAGACAACAATTTACTGCAGGTACTAACCTCCAGTTTCCAGGATGTCGAGGAAGGAGAAATGGAAACACAGACCCACGGGCAGCGCGTTGGACACGGACATCAGTGTTACATCCAGGCAGGACTTCGGTTTCTGGGCAGCAGCCAGGAGGTCCGGGGAGTCCGGGATGCGGACGCAGAGGGACCTGGGATGCCAGAGAAGCCGCCGTCTTCAGCCTGGGACCCATGTCGTCCGACAAGCAAAGCCCAGGAGCTGAGCCGCGGTGGGAGGAGTGACCGTGGCTGCCCCTCCCCGTGGGATGGGGCGGTGGTCCTGGGAACCAGGATGAGGGAGGGAAGAGAGGAGCTGTGGGGGCCCGAGCCGGCCTGAGCGCCCACCTGGCCGGGCAGAACACGGGAGCTGCCTCTGCCTGCCCGTCCGACCGCTCTTGGCTCCAGGCGGGAGGCTTAAACTCCAGAAGCTGAGATCCCACAGCAGCTGCCGGAATTCGGCGTCACTTCTGCAGAAGTGCCCCGTTCTCTGTCTCACAGGGATGCATGCGTCCAGGATGGGCAGCGGCCTGGCCCCAGTGGGTGGGGTCCCAGCTGAGGGTCCCATGCAGCCCTGGATGGAGGGGCCCAGCCCTCATCACCCCCGGGGGCAGCCCTGCGGTAGCTACTGAGTGACCCTCCGCCTGCCGGAGGGACCTGGTGGGGACGGTTCCCTCCCTGCTATGTCTGTGGGTCTAGCAGGGCCTGCGTGTCGGAGTGTGGATCCACCCTGGTCCTGGGTCGGAGCCTCCGTGTCCTTGGTTCCATGTGGGTTTCTCCAGATGGACACTGAAGTCACTGTATAAGGTGCCACATCTCCTGTGAGTGTTTCCATCAAGTCCGTGGTGAGTGCGTGGGAACCTGGACGGGCCCTGGGACCTCCCAGACAGCAGGGGTGCGGTAGCCTGGCTCCCGGGGGTCCCCAGAACCTAAACAGGCCTTGGCTGGACGTTGGGTCCTTCTCCGAGCACGTCTTCCTGTTGAAGATGGATGCCAGCTCCCCAGGTCTTCACTTTACGTCCTCAGCCAAGATTGCACATTTATTCCCACCGCTTTGCCGCTGCCTTGGAGGCTGTGGGGAGGGGTCTCCCTCTGGCCCCCACCAGCCTGAAAACACCTCCTTGCTGCCCCTAAACACCCGGGCGCCTCGCTCCACCCGGAATGCTCGTCTGCAGATACGTGTCCACCTGCCTCCTGACAGTCACCGCCGCCTCCTGCGAGGCTCTGACCAGTGGCCACCATCCTAGGACACCCCTGCCCGCTTCGTGTGCACACACACCGCGCATACGACACAGCGCCCCTCCCCGCTTGGCTCTGTCCTCGCAAAGCTCAGCCCTGCCCCTAACGCGCACCTGGCTTGTTTCTTTGGCCTGCTGGCGCCTCCCTCACCCAGGCTTTATGATGGACTTCAGTTTTGACTCTTTCATCCACTCCTGCGCCCCACCGCCTACAGCGGCACCTCACACAGGGGAGCGAAGTCAACGTTGATGGCCAAGCTCCCTCCTGCTGCGTCTCCTGCGAGGGGCTCAGCCCCGCGTGAATCGGCACGTTTATTTCCCCAGGCACTCATTCCCGAAGTGCCTACTGACCGGCTGTCGGACGCGGGGGCGAAACAGTGTGTGTCCCCTGCCTCACCAGCCGTGATTTGCTGGGGCGTGCGGTGTCTTCACGTCCCCGAGGGTCTGGCACTCGGTGTCAGTCACACACGAGTCTCAGCGGTGGCTCCTTGCTCGTCCACCAGCCGAGGAGTGGCGGCCCCTGCGGTGGAAGCAGAGGCCAACCCGCAGCCTCTGGAAACTAGGAATTAAGGTTCCAGCTCCACCTTGTCCTTGGCTCCTCGCAGAGCAGGCCCCTAAAATCTCAGGTCGAAGTTCCATAGGTTTCAGCTTCTGTTACCGAAGTGCCCACCCGCTAACTTCGCACCGCCCTCGGGCCCCGCCCAGCCCAGCTCAGCCCCTCGGGCCCCGCCCACACCCAGCTCACCCCCTCGGGCCCCGCCCACCCAGCTCAGCCCCCCCGTGCCCCGCCCACCCCAGCTCAGCCCCTCGGGCCCCGCCCACCCCAGCTCAGCCCCCGTGCCCCGCCCACCCAGCTCACCCCCTCGGGCCCCGCCCACCCAGCTCAGCCCCCGTGCCCCGCCCACACCCAGCTCACCCCCTCGGGCCCCGCCCACCCAGCTCAGCACCCCCGTGCCCCGCCCACCCCAGCTCAGCCCCCGTGCCCCCCCCACCCCAGCTCAGCCCCCGTGCCCCGCCCACACCCAGCTCTCCCCCTCGGGCCCCGCCCACCCAGCTCAGCCCCTCGGGCCCCGCCCACCCAAGCTCAGCCCCCGTGCCCTGCCCACCCAGCTCAGCCCCCGTGCCCCGCCCACACCCAGCTCACCCCCTCGGGCCCCGCCCACCCAGCTCAGCCCCCGTGCCCGGCCCACCCCAGCTCAGCCCCCCGGGCCCCGCCCACCCCAGCTCAGCCCCCGTGCCCCGCCCACACCCAGCTCACCCCCTCGGGCCCCGCCCACCCAGCTCAGCCCCCCCCCGTGCCCCGCCCACCCCAGCTCAGCCCCCGTGCCCCCGGGCCACACCAGCTCAGGCGGCCGCACTCCTGGCCGGGGCCGCGCCCAGGCCTTTCACTGGCAGTGCCCCCAGCCCTGACCTTCCAGCGGTAGGTCTGCGGGTCAGGGGGTCCCGCCCTCCATGCACGGCTGTCCATTCACGGGGCAGAGACGGACAGGAGACTGGAGTCGCCCTCCCCCCCTCTGTGGCCCCCAACCCTCACCCAGGCCTCACTGATTCTGTTCTGTGCGGACGCTTTGGCTGGCGGACCCTGTGGTGAGGGTGGGGCCCCCGCTCCCGCGGAGTCTCTCCGGTGAGTGAGGTGGGTATTGAGACCACCCTGACATGGAAGAAGCGGACCTGGGTGGTGCACACTCCCCCCCGGACACGTGCAATATCTCCATCCTTCAATATCCATACACGTCAAATCCGGAGCTCCTTCCAGGGGGAACCTCCCGCCAGACGCCTGAGCGTCACTTCCATCACAGCCCGTGCACAGACCTATCTGGAGTGTTTATCAAGTATCTGCGGAATAATGGGCTCCTGGCGGCATGTTAATAGGAGCCTAGAGGACCCGCGACGGCTCAGAGACCTTCATCCACAAAGACACGCCGGCCGCCTGCACCTCCACTGTCTGTGCTCTCATTACCATTTCTTTTATATGTTACTAATTACGTGCCTTTATACTTCTCTTTCCTTTTCTTCCCTACGAGCGGTTGAATTGCTCGGTGAATAATGGAAAGGGAGAAATTTAAAAAGCACATTTGCGCACATAAACACATCAGTGGGCACGCTCTATCCCCGAGATGCGAGGCTGAGGGCGCCCCCTGGAAAGGTGAGCTCACGAGACACTCGGCGAGTGCGGGGACAAAGGGGCCACAGGGGTGCCCTGTGCCCAGGGGTCAGGCTAACTGCATAAACATCCCATTTCCACTCTTTTCTTCACCAGCAGAAGAGCTTTGCCTTCTCAAAAGGCAGCTGCTGACGGACAGGAGTGGCTCAGAAGAGGAGTCTGGGCTGTTTGACCATGTGTCACAGGACAGACTGAGGTTCCTTCCTGGCTTCCTGTCCAGGAGAAGGCAGTGTCCACTGGGTCCTTAATGAGGAATGGGATAAGAGGGAGGACGGGTGAAGCGGTGGAGACCACCAAGAATCAGACAGACAGCAGGGAGGAAGCAGGAGGGCAAGACAAAGGGAGGGGGATAGGGTGCTGAGGAGGGCCCCGGGGGTCTGGGTGGGCGAAGCCAGTGGGTTTAATGTCCTTCTCCACTCCGAGGCCTGGCCAGCCAAGGTGCCCCTGAGATCACACAGTGACATCTTTTTCAGGGGACATCAGCACCTCATTGTCAGCCCATTTCAACACAATCGCTTGCATGACCCACCCATCCGGCTGTCATCCCTCCCTCCCTCCTTCCCACCTTCTCCCCTCCCCCTCCCTCCCTCCCTCTATCTCTCCACCCACCCACCCCTCCCTTCCCTCCCTCCATCCATCCCTCCATCCACCCCTTCATCCCGCCCTCCGTCCGTCCTGCCATCTGTTGACCCATCCACCCGTCTCGGTCATCAGCTCTGAAGGCATAGGTTCTGGGTAGGGATGTCTGGGTCTCAGTTCAGGCCCCGGCTGTGTGTCCATGCACAAGCGTTTCATTCTCTGTGCTTCTGACTTCTCACGAAGCAGTTGGGGGAATTAACTTAGACGAGGGATGCCACGCACTTACAGCAGAGCCTGACCCGCCCGCAGGGAAGCAGGCCGTCGTGCTGGCTGCTACCTGGACCTGAGGCGGTTCTGGGGGCTCAGGGGAGGCTGTGTTGGATGGAGCACACTCCTAGTGGGAGGGTTCTGGTCGGAGAGGCAGCCTGAACAAAGGGAGGGCTGGGCACCAACCTGAGAACAGTGAAGGCAGGGCCTGGGGGGGGCGTGGAGATGAGAGGTGTTTCGGGCAAGGCAGGGGGCGGAGGACCGCTCTGGTCCTGCCTTGGGGAGGCCCTGCTGCTTCTGCCCCAGTGGTCTTACGGGCCAGGTCTCCACGTGCCTACACTGTCACATTCTGGAGTCACGTGGCTGGGATCCAATCAGAGGTCCTAGTTCTGAGCAAGTGACCAGGTCTGTCGGGCTTTGGGGTTCTCGCCTTCACGGTTGGTGTGCCAACAGTCCCTACTCCGAGGCGCTTGTGAAGATGTTGTGAGGTAGTTCGCTCACCTGGTGGGGGTTCGTCAAGCTCCTGAAGGTGCCAGGCTCTGGTCTAAGTGGTGAGGAGACAGCTGTGGGCCAAGCACGGCACCTGAGGTGGGGGGGCTTCTACCCCCCGGCCAGAGGCAGACACTGGAGGCGCAGCGTGCGACCTCCGCGGACGACAAAATTGCGGAGGGACTGGCCGGTGATGGTGGGTTGGCTGGAGGCGTCTCTGCCAAGGTGACATTTGCAAAGGCCCTAGAATGCAGTGAGGGGTTGAGCCGTGGAACATCTGCGGACAGGCAGAGGGTCGGTGAACACAGGGGTGGCGCTGCCACCGCCTGGCTCGTTCCTGCTAACTGACCTCAGCCTGTGCTGCGAGCTGAAGAGGGAACAGAGAGCAGAAGAAGACGAGTGGCAGCCGGCAGGCCACGTGGCCCGCTTCCCTTCCTAAATCGTCTTCTTCTTTCCTGAAGTGCGTGGCTTTGAACTTCCTCGGTGGTGCAGTCAGCGCTCGCAAGCTCTCGGCTCTGTTCACCCGAAAACACTCCCGTCCCTCCGACCCGAGCAGAAGCGCTGCCGTGGGACGGCCACCCTGTTTCACCGCACTTTCCTCCAGCTCTTTGGGGACCTCGCTCTGCTGTCTTCCGGGCTCCAGGGCTGCTGGGGGTCTGCCTGGAGTCCCTCCCCCGGCCCGGGAGCCGTCCTTCTCCGCGGCCGTTTTCTCATCGCGTTGCCCTGGCGCTTCGTGTTTTCAGCGGGAAGCGCTGAGGTGCGGACGCCCCGAGCTGGTCCTGCCCGGGACCACGCGCGCCTTGGATGAGGCACTGATGCCCTGCGTTTCCGCTTTCGTGCTGTTCCTTTCACCTTGTCTACTTAAACCCTTGCTCCCCGGCATTCTTCCCGAGTTTCCTCTGTGACTCCTGCAGACGCATCAGCCTCCTTAATCCATCCTTCAGGTTTCTTCCTCCCTCCTGCATCTTCCGTCTCTGTGGGAAACTCCTGAGTGACACCGCTTTGCACCTAGCAGTGTGGCATTGGCAGTCAGTTTTAAATTTCCAAAATCGTGTTCCAAAGTCCTAGAAGTTCCGTTTCCTTCTCGTATAAAGACACATTTTCAGTTCCGACCTCCCTTGTCCCCCTTCACGCCTCCCACCCCCTCTCCTCTGAGCTCATTAACCCCACACATTTAACCCTGAACTGGGTGCTTCTAGTACCCTCAGGCTTCGCTGGCCTGATTCTGTGTTTCTCTGCTTCCCGTGACTCACACTTCAGGCGCCCGCGCCTGCTAGTTGCTCGGCGCGCCGCCCGCCCAGCCCCCTGGAAGCCAAGTGTTTGGCTCTTCTTTCTTTTCACTTCGGGGGTGGGGGGTGGGCAGCACAAGACAGAGAACTCCAAATACAAAGCAGCTTCGGTGCGCGTCTGGGTTGAGGTGAGGGCGTGCGGGGTGAGCGGTTGGGGGATCTTTAAAAAAGTTATTTTTATTTTTGAGACAATTTTAAGAGAAGTTTTAGGTTACAGCAAAATCGTGGGGAAGACACAGAATTTCCCCATATCCCCGCCTCCACGCACGAGGTGCTCCCCCACCGTTAACCAGGGAGGACACTTGCTGCTCTCAGTGAGCCCCCTGCGCGGCCTCACCTCCCGCAGCCGCAGCCGCCGCCGCTGCCGCCCGGGTTCCCGCCGGCTGTTCTGAGTCCCGTGGTGGAGTCTTACTTGTTTTATTTTCGTCTGTTTCACTCAGAGCATGGCTGACAAAAGCACCTCTTTCCTGTGGACACTGGGCTTTCTCTAGCCCACGTGTTTTTGTTTATTCGTTTCCGTTCGGGACGTCCCGGGCTCAGGGAAGTCTCCATGCTCAACGCCTGCACTTTCAGGGCACAGGCCCCAGCCTCTCCCCCCGCACAGAGCCCAGCGCGGCCACTGGGCACCGGGGGCTGACTCGCCTTCCAGCCCCGCTGCCGTCCCTGCCCCAGGGCTGGCCGACCCTGACGGTCCCTCCCGTCCCCGCTCCTGGACCCTGCCGGTCAGCAGGCCTTTATCAGCAGTGCAGCCGTAACTGCACGTGCGGGGGGAACGTCTGACCCAGCGCTTCAGCTGCTCTGACCCAGAAGGCGGCTCACTTCCACCTGGGCTGAGCCGTGCAAACACGGCCTTTTATTCCTCGTGTGTGTGTATGTGCACACGTGTGTGGATGAGGTGCCCGTTGCTGGGGGCGCCGTCGCTTCAGTGCTTCCAAGATTAATACTCTACTGAGTTCCGTTCCTGCTGGACCCGAGACTCCGGGCTTCCAGAGAGAAACACCGCACGCCTCGTGGCTCTCCTCCGCGGCCCCCGCTCTGGCCGGCGGCTCGTGGCCGGCGCTTCACCGCCACTGCTCTCAGCAGGCGGCGGCAGTGCGCCCCCGCCCCCCGGCACCGGAGCTCCGGGGGCTCCCGCACAGAGACGCTCGTTTCAGACGCAGGGGCCTCAGCACGCGGGTCGGGCGCTCACTGTGGTCCCGCGGGTGATAGGCCCTTTCTTCTAGGTCTATTTTTAGATGTAATATATTGCCACACTCCACTTGTTTGCCAAATGAACTCATTTTTAATCAAAAATTGCCATCATTAATTATCAGCTGTGCAATCAATACTCATTTTAATTCGGCGGCTGAAACTCCCCCTTGTGTTCTCCCACCTGACTCACCCCCGACCAAAAAAAGAAACGTGTTTCCATCAGGCGCCTGCGTCATTGTTACAGCCTGTTATTAATGCTCAGAATCCATTTAATTTCACTTTTAACTGACTGTAGCGATGAGATAATTGATTTCGCCGGGGAGAGGACGCTGAGGGGACAAGGGGCTGGGAAGCTCAGGTGGCACCTCGTCCTCAGGCCCGGGAGAGCTGAGCCCGGAGCTCCTCCTGGCAGCAGTGCCGGGATGTCACCCCAGCCCCCCAGCAGCACCGTCCAGGCCGTGGGTCCCCCTGGCAGATCAGAGTCTGCAACAGCTGGAGGTGCAGGAAGGAAAAGAAGAGCCTACGTGGCCGCTCAGCCCCTCGAGGCGGCCACACAGCAGGGGAAGGAGGGACGTGCCCGCGACCTGCCCGCTGGGCTCTTCCGGGTGAGAGTTCCCGCATCGAGAGCCTGACGCGGTACCGACAGCATCCCTGCCCCATCTGCTGGGGGATGATTATCCAGAAGCATCGTTCTGACTGCCTGCATCTCTAGGGTGGGCCAGATGGTGCAGAAAAACAAGAAGAGGACAGCAGTCCCACTCCTGGGTGTACATCCGCAGGGAACTGCAATTCAAAAAGACACCTACACCCCAGTGTTCACAGCAGAACTGTTTACAGCAGCCATGACAGGGAAACAGCCTGAATGTCCATGACAGGGGACTGGGTAAAGAAGCTGTGGTCATTTACACAATGGAATACTACTCTGCCATAAAAAAGAATAAAGTAATGCCACTTGCAGCAACGTGGATGGACCTGGAGATCGTCATTCTAAGTGAAGTAGGCCAGAAAGAGAAAGGAAAATAACACACGATATCACTTATATGTGGAATCTCAAAAAAAGGATACAAATTCTATTTACAAACCAAAACCAGACTCATGGACATAGAGAACAAACTTGGTAAGTTACCAAAGGGGAAAGAGTAGGGAGCAATAAGTTAGGGGTTTGGGACTAACATATACACATTCCTATATATAAACAAAATAGATAAACAGCAAAGAGCTACTGTAGAGCGCAGGGCACTGCATTCAGTTTCTTGTAACAACCTATAACGGAAAAGAAGCTGAAAAGAAAAATCTGTATGTAGGTACATGCATAATTGAATCACTTTGCTCTACCCTTGAAACTAACGCTGTAAATAAACTATATTTCAATTAAAAAAAAAAAAAAAGAGGAGGCTACGCACTAGGTCCCTGGTGGCTCGAGGAGCAGAGACTCCAACGCTGACAGGGGACTGCAGCTCAGGAGCCCCTCGCACGTCATTTTGAAGTGTAGGGTGTATCCCCCACGTGCTGATGAAGCGCTTAGGACACTTAACGCTGGTTGGCTCCTAATGAAGTTGTAATGTTATTTTCTGCGTCTAATAGGTGCAAATGGTATTTATGGAATTCTCATAATGAAAGAAAATGAGAAAAAATTTTCTTGCATGAAGTTTAAAATTCAGATACAACATCAGGTTTGGACAGGCATTCCAGAGCACTGCGAGCCAGGGGTAAGTATCTGACGCTTGAACAAATAAGTATTTATGCCTTCTGTTTGCCAACATAAAGTCGAAATGCCAGCAAGGAGGGAAACACTTGGGTGCACAGGACGAAGAGCAGGTGTTCTCTGCAGAGACAGTGTCCCTGCAAGTCAGTAGGAAAGCGACGGAAATACTTAAAAATGGGCCAGGAGCATAGCATGGCAACCTAGAAAGGACCATCCAAACAGGCAAGGGTTGGACCAGAGACCTCCTAGACCACAGACAACAGGAGGATCGCGCTCCTGCGACCACCGGAGGTGCCACGCTGTCCCCGGCCGAACAGGTGCCGTCTCCGGCGGTGACAGCCAGCCCGCGCTCAGCGGGTGGAGGCGCCTTGACCCAGGCTGGCAGGGTGACTTCCCGGCAGCTTCCTGGAGGCGCCCAGGTCAATGACATCAGAGACTTCCAACAGGCAAGAGTCGTGCACCAGCACGCTGCTCACGACGGGAAGACGAGGGCGCCCGAGGCCCTGCGATGGGGAGTCAGCCCTCGAATACGCCCCGTCTGAGACACAGAGACCCTGCCGTGGAGGAGCTGTGGTCCTCGCACCAGCCGCCACCAGGAATCAAGCGGGCAGGCAGGAACCGTTCCTACGAGACCTTGCGCCGGAGACAAATACCCCGTTCACATCAGCTAATGAGGCACATCTCTGTGTCTCTCAGTGATGTGGATCTGGGGAGAGGGAAGGGTGGGCCAGGGAAGGCCGGCGTCTTCTCTGCCGGGGCCTCTTGGGGCCGGCCAGCCGGGGCCCTAGTGCAGCTCCGCCCCTGCTGGGTGAGCAGCCGGCAGCCGGATAACGAGGCGGACGCTCCCGGCACCTCCCAGACGCGGCCCGGCCAGGGTGGCTGGCTCCCGTGACCTCACAGCAGCTTTGCCTGCCCTTGAACTGTGCGTACACGGGGGGGGGGGGGCCGTTTGCACCTTCAGCCTGGCTTCTTCCACTTGGTCGTGAGCTCGGGGGTGCTGGTGTGCCCAGCGGCAGATGGTGGCTGCCATGCATGCAGTTATGGGTGCACTGTGTTTACCTCTCCTGCCCCAGTGGGCATCTCAGAGGAGATGTCTCAGGTTTAGCTATGCGGAGTGGGGCGGGGACAAGGCGGGGTGTGCAAACCCAGCGGAGGGCCTGCTGGTCAAGGAGAAGCTGTGTTTCCATCTTTGGGCATCACTGGGAAGCAGGTTTCCAAGGGCTGTGGCAGCTATAGTTCACGAGGCGGGGGAGCGCTCCAGGTGCCGCCCTGCCCCCCAGCGCTGGGCGGTGCCTGTGGTCTCACGCTGGCCCCTCAGCCGGAGGGCATCGGGGTGGCAACGGGAGGAGCTCACTTTACCGTGAAGGCTCACGGGCCGAGGGCCTTTGCACACCGTGGGGGCACAGCGTCCTCCTGGTGGAGCGCCTGTCTCCGGCCTTCGCACTTCTCCGCGGACTCAGCTTTTCTCGTCTTACTGGTTTGTACTGGTTCTTCGTGTGCTTTGGCTGCAAGTCCACGGTGGGCAGGACTGCAGACGTCTCCTGTCTCTCCGGCCTGCCTGCCCCCGCTCTTCGAGCCGTGTTTAAAGGACATGGGTGCTCAATTTGAACGTCTGCCCGTGTGTACTTCCTGCTTGTGGTGGACGTTCTTTGAAAATCCCTGTCCTGTGACAGGTCGTAAGAACGTTCTCCCGTGTGCTCCTCTACAAGCCTTTTTTTGGCTTTGTCCTTCACAGAATTCAGACCCACGCTCCCCCGGGAATGAATGTTTCAAGGTGATGCAGGTGGGGTAAGGAGTCACAATTTGGCGAAAGCCTCACGCCCTCCCGCTGCCAGCAGGGCCGCTCCCGCCCCGCGGGGCTGGCTGGGCGAGTGGGCAGCCGACGGGGGCCCGGCTCCTTTACCGAGCCTTCTCCTGTATGTTCGCTCGCCGCCGCCGCCTTCCTCACGCGCGCTCTGCTGCCGAGTCTGCTGAGAAGTCTGAGCAGGAGCAGACGCTGCATTTTGTCAGGTACGCTCGCACCTGCGGCTGGGACCGCTGAGCCTTTCCCGTTGGCTGCCGAGGGGGCGGAGCGCGCTAATCGCCTCTGACGTGCGGCCGCCGTTGCATCACACGCCGGGAGTTAAACGCCCTTGATCGGACGTACCCTACACTGCAAATTGCTCAGTTCAATCTACTAATCTTTCGTCGAGGGTTTCAACGTGCGTCCTCACGAGACAGATCGTCCTGCGGTATTCCCACTTTGTAAATTAACTGCCAGCTTTTGGGGTCCCAGCCGCGCGGGCCTCCTGACTCTTTGGGACATGCCGCTGGTCACCCTGCTTCGGGAAGAGGTTGCCGGGCTGCCGTCACTCACGCTTAAGCGACTGGAGGAATTTGCTGGTGGAATTGTCTGGGTCGGTTTGTTTTGTTTTTTGTGGTGAGGTTTTCCATTGCAGATTAAATTTATTTTCTGGGCATCAGAGCTTCCCTTCTGTTTCTTCTTCTGTCAGCTTTGCTGAATCGTGCTTTTTTGTTTTTTGGCTGCTCTGGTACACTTTGTCCAAGCTGTCACAGTGACCGGCACAGAGCTGTTCACAGCCTTCTTCGATCATCTGTTTTGTTTCTCAGGATCTGCGGAGATGCCCGTTGTTCATTACTGCTTTTGGTAACGTGCACATTTTACCTTTGTATTTTTATCAAGCTTGTGATAAGAGTTTTAGAGGAGCTATCGTTCGGTTGGTCGATTTTCCTGTTGGACGACCGTCTGCGCTGCGCTGACTTCCCAGTCTCCCTCTGCGTTCTCCGAGCCTCTTCTGGGTGTCTTCCAGCTCTTGGAGAGACGGAGCTGGATTACCAACTTTCAGCTTCTGGTCTTTGGTGGTGTGAGTGCTGAAGAATACACATTTCCTCCCCACTACTATCTAAGCTGTGTATAAGTTACGTTTCTTAAAAACAAGACAGCAAGCCCACAAGGGAGTTGCTTATGCTAAGCCCCACATCACCAAACCGAGACTCAGCTGAATTACAGTCTCGGTTCTCCCAGAAATGGCGTCTTAGACCAGCCCGGCAGGAGCCTCCCGGGAGGCCCTGGGAGGTCGTCTGCCTGACGGAGCCGTGCCGGCCCTACAGGAAGGTGACTGCGCTGTAACCAAGACGCTTCTTTGCCTGAATAACTTCCTTGCTCTGCTCCTGTCACTGAGTCCAAACTCACTGTGCTCAGCACACAACCAGTAAATCAGGAGACGAGGGGTGTTGGGGCAAGGAAGAATGACTTTATTTGGAAAGCCAGCAGTCCAAGAAGATGGGGACTCATGTCCTGGAGAACCATCCTCCCCGTCAGAGCTCAGGCTCCTTCTATACTAACAGGGAAGGGTGTGTGGCTGGTTGCTGCGAACTTTGTGGTGTCGGAATCCTTTGTTCTTGTGGCTGTCCACGTGGGTCAGCTCGTGGTGTCCCTGCAAACCTTCAGCAAGAGAAATGCCATTTTCTATTTTGCAACTTTTCATCTTTATATGAATGGAAAGTGTTATCCCCTTAAAGGTCAGAGCCCTGGGAACCGGCCCTCCCGTGGGTCTCAGGCTCCAGGGGGCATTCTCTCACAGGAGGAGCAGAACCAGCCCGACTGGGCCCGGGACCCAGAGCCCAGGGCAGAGCCAAAGGGGCAGGCCCAGCGTGGGGTCACATGTGCTCTTCTCTGTTACGTTCCCTTCTGCCTGTAAGTCCTCCTCCGAACAGCTGCTCAGAGCACCCTTCTGTCCACTGCGTGGGCTGCTGCCCCGTCTGTGAATTGCTGAATAAAACCAATGATGGCTTTAAAATTTACTCTGTTGAATTTTAACACATTTTACAATCATGCATTTAAAATATTTTCTAATTTCTTTATGCCTCCTTCTTTGAGCTATGGGTTATTTAGTAGTGTACTAACATAACTTCCAAACATTCACACATTTTCTAGATAGCTTTAATTTACTGATTTTTAGGCTAATGCTGCTGTGGGCAGAAAACAAAAGTGGAATAATTTAAGTGCTTGAAATTTATGGAGAATTCTTTATGACCCACCACGTGGGAAACCTGAGGAAACACTCGAAGTCTGAACGTTTTGAGAAGAGCGCGGTCTGTCCTGGGCACAGTGTCGTGTCCACGTCCGCAGGGACCACTGGTACTTGTGCTGTCAGGACTCTCCCCAGGGCTGGCAACCCTTCTCCATAAAGAGTCGGAAAGTAAATGTCTCAGACTTTGCAGGTGATGCAGCTACTTAGCTTTGCTGTCACGGTGCAAAAGCAGGGTGGAGACGGGACTACGCACTCAGGTGGGTGCTGCCGTTTCAATAAAACTTTATTTACAAAAGCGCGTGGAGAGCGGGATTTGACCCACAGCCCTCGTCTGGGCCCCGGGTCGGCTCCATCCATGACTTTTGTTTCAATAACAAGAGGGAGGCTCGAGGGAGGCTGGCTACAGCGTCTCACCAGGATGACGCGTCTCCTCGTTCCTGTCTTCACTTTGCCGTTTTTTACTTAAGGACTCTGATGATCTTTTATTAGAGGCGTGCAGTTGAGTTTTATTGTGTATTTCTGGTGGATTGACATTTTCATCACTACAGAATGTCCTTTTTGTTTGTTTTTTTAATTTTAATTAAAAAATATTTTGGGGGTAATCAGGTTTACTTGTTTATTTTAACGGAGGTACAGGGGTTGAGCCCAGGGCCTCCTACGTGCCGGGCACGCACTCTCCACTGAGCTGGGCCCTCCCCCTTTTGCGTTTCTCATTACCGTTTCTTGTCTTAAAAGTCTACCGTGTTAGGTACTAATGGAGCGATACTGGCTTCCTCTTGGTTAGCGGTATTTTTTCCCAAACTTATGCTTTAATTTCTCTATGTTCTTATATTTAAATTGTGTAACTTCTGTGCAGCACACTGTTTATTTATTTCTGCCTAACAAACTTTATTTAAAAACTTAAACGCTACTTCTGAGACATTTGAGTCATAATGGCCAACATATTATTTATTTTCTGTTGCCCCACATGACTTAGGTTCCTTTTCCTCTCCTTTTCTTGCAGTCTTTTGGATCAACATGTAATTTTATTGTTCCCTTCCTCTCCGCCCTCCTATTCACCTAAGTTAATGGAGTAAAGAGGGCTGTTCAGCAGAAGCGGTGGGCAGCGGGGCGGGTGTGACAGGGAGGGAGCCCCGACGAGGAGACTGGCTTGGGGAGACTCTGCAGATCGCTGGCGAGGATGCGGGAAGCAGGTCCCAGGCAGAGCTCGCGGGAGCAGCAACTGCGCAACCACATAGTCGTCTGGCTATGGTGACGGGCCCCACCCGGCAAGCCGCTGTACCAGTCCCAGAGACGCCTGTATACTCCCCAGAGCACGTGCCTGAGAGTGTCCACGCCAGCCCCACTCACAAAGATGAAGGAAGGAGACGACCCTAGTGTCCACCTGCTGTCGGCAGCATGGGTGACTTGGAGAAGGATGAGCCTTCACGGAGGAACATTACCCAGCAATGAACACAGACAGCCGATAACCACTCTCAGTGGCCCAGGAGACTAGGATGCTGTGCACAAGGCTCTGAAGCAGAAAATATGAAACACCGTAGGATTCCGTCTGGGCTCAGAAAGGAATCTATGCTGATAAAGTTAAGGTATCAGTTGTCTCTGGGGAAGTGCAGAGAAAAGGAGGGGCTTCGGGGTGCTGGCGACGTTCTCTGTGCTAGTCTGGACGCACATGTGTCCGGGTGGTGGACGTTCCCTGAGCTGCGCTTGTCTGTGTGCTGTTTGGTGGCTGAGTAAATACATCACTAGTAGCCAACTGGGGAAGATGACAAGAGGCCCACAAAGACCACCAGGCAGGTGCGAACCACAGGAGAGAAGGGACCGAGATATTATCATCGGACAACGTGGAGCTGAGGCTGAAATACTCACACAGACCCGAGACGGCAAGTATGAACTAACGACGGCGAACGGGCGAGTGCGGCAAACGGCCCAGCAGCTGGCGCTCGGGGCGGGACGGTCACAATGCAGAGAAGGATGTCGCGAAAAGGTCCCGTGTGTTATTGCCCGTGTCTGTCTTAGAAGTTTAAGATCCAGAGAGAAATAAGTGGACGCGCGTAGGAGTTAAACAACAGAGTCGGCAAGTGTGTTGTAACATGCAGGGAGGCTCACGCAGCCCAAGAAGAGGAGCGCAGTTGTACGTGGGCATAAACCTCCTCACAGACCGGCCAGGCGCGTGGACACACACACACACACCCGGAGCTTTTAACAAAATCCACAAAGCAGGCACTACCCACCCCACTCTCTGATTACGTCAACTGCACTTAAAATGAACGCTCCAAATGACAACACTAATGTTCCTGGTTCTTCCTGTGTTTGAGGGATGCCCGGCTGGGCCACGTGACTTGCATGGGCCAGTGGTGTGTGAGGGGAGCCCCCAGCTGTGCGGACTCAGAGGCACCTGCTGGGTGAAGACGCGAGGGCTGCGCGGCCCAGGAGCCCGGTCCGCGGGGGGGTGGTGCCCCGGGGAGGAGCAGGTGCTGCCGGGGAGGGGGGCCCTGAGATGCTGGTGCTGTTTGTTACCACGGCATCGCCTGCCCTATTCTAACTGTTGCAGCGACTGACTGTCTTACAGACGTGGGAGTCACAGAAGCAAGTGAAAATGAGGGGAGGGGTAAAGCAGAACATTTCACACCAGGGCCTCGGAGTCGCGTGAAGGGCATACTTGGAGGAAAACATTGTAAGTGCCTCCACTTGCCGTGAAGACACACAAGGAACAAGAACAAGCGGATGAAGAAGATGTGGTGTGTACACACACACACACGCCCCGGAATATTGCTCAGCGGCAGAAAACAATGGAAGAGCGCCGTTCGCAGCAGCGTGGACGGACCTGGAGGTGACCACACTGAGTGAAGTCAGTCAGAGAAGGACAAGTATCATATGATAGCACTTGGATGTGGAATCTAGAAAAATGATACAGATCTTATCTACAAGCCACAAACAGGCTCGCACACGTAGAAAACAAACTACGGTCACCAAAGGGGAAGGGGCGGGGGAGGGATAAGCTGGGAGCTTGGGACTAACAGACACACACGGCTGTGTGTAAAGCAGGCAAGCAACAAGGCCCTGCGTGCGGCACAGGAGCTGCACTCACTTCCCTGTAACGAGCTATGATGGGCAAGAATCTGAGAGGAAGTGTGCGTGCGAGTAACGGGATCGCTTTGCTGTACGCCCGGTACCAACGTCGTACATCAGCTACGCGTCAATGGAAAACAAAATTTAAAGTAAAATAAAATAGCCCTCCTTCCCCCCAACCCCCCCAAACCAGTGAATAGGTCCTTATTTTAAGAGAGGAACAAATTAGCACAAAGACTTTATTACGATAGGAAACAAGTTTAATGAAGTAGAAAACAGAATAACAGGAAGGCCGGTGACTCTGGGGACTGACGTGGTAGGTCACCCGCTCACAGGCGTGAGGGGGCAGGAGACAGACCTGAACCAGACCGGCCAGGAGTGGGCGGGAGGCGTGAAAACCCGTGACCAAGAACTACAAGCCGGGGGAGGGGCCGGAACTGCCCCCGGGGAAGGACGAGCTGCAGGGGGGGACCTGGGGGCTGATGGCTGGGGGCGGCGTGCGGGGGCTCGGGGCCCCGTGGGAAGGCAGCCGGCGGCCCCTCCGTGCGCCGCCCCCCAGCCTTAAGGAAAGTTCTGGGCGATGCCGGGGAAACAATTTTAGTCTCCAGAAAAAGACACAGCTCCCTAGTTTATCACACAAACCCAGCTCGGTTTTCCGGGCAAAATCTGATGGAATGCAAAATACTCGAAACAAACAGCAAAACAAACCTCTAGCCCAGCCTCACTTGTGAGGATGTTGCAGAACCCCTCAACGGACCGTCAGCAGAGGGGTTCTGCAGGGAGGCAGAAAGCGCAGCATCAGTGGAACGCAAGGCCTCTTCACGGTCAGAAAGCCCAGGACACACGCGTGAAACCCATGTGTGGAGGGAACAGACCTTGTGAGCCAGCCCGAAAGTCACCCCTCACGACACTGGCGACTTCCTAACAAAGGCTTTGACGAAACAAGGCGGAAACAGCTTCGCATGTTTACTGAAACTGCAAGACGTTAGAAGCATTTCAACTGAAGTCAGGGGCAAGCTGGGGGCCTCCTGCTCTCGGCGGGATTAGCCAGTGCAATGACACAAGGCATCAGCGAGCACCTGACGTACACAAGGGCAGCGCGCCTTCCTTTTGCCGACGTGGTGCTCGCGTGCTGGGGCACAGAAAGGGTCTGGAGCAGAAGAGCTCAGGTGGAGAGGCACAGCTCAGGTGCGGCCGGGCGAGGCGGGGACAGAGCAACGAGCAGCCTCCCTCTGCCGGCAGTCGGCGCCCAGGCGTCACAGGACGCAAATGCTGTTTCTTACACGCACACCCGGACGCACACGTGCACGCAGACACGCGAGCCCGAACGGCACAGCAAGGCGCACGCGTGAGGAAGCGGGCAGCACATCATGAAAGGACACAACACCTGCAACAGGAACAAAAGTGAGTAAACACCCCGCTTTGGGCGCAGGACCCGCTGCGTCGCAGAAACGCCCACCTCTTCAGTGAACGTGCGCCTGGGCCGCAGTTCCCGGGAGGCCCCCGCCCTGCCTTGCGGCAGCCCGGCTGCAATACGGGAGCCCCGAATCAGCGGGGCCCGAGGCGAGAAAGCAGGCTTGTCAAATGCGGCTATCTTTTCGAATATGCACAAATGCTGTTAGGACAGAAGTGAAAACTGAGTCACAGGCGAGAGCTTGTTGGGGTGCGGGCCGTCCAGGGAGGGACGGAGTGAGGGGGCGGTGCTGGGACCCCTGCCCCCTGGGACCCCGACCCTCGTCCCTTCGGTTCAGGAAGACAGATGCGTCAGAAGGCAGCTGGCCTGTTCTGTGACCTTGACCCCTGCAGGGGTGGGTGGGGTCACAGGTGAGGTGGACCTTGCAGGTGACCTGGCTCGCTCAGCCCCTCTGCCCGCGACCCAGGTCCACAAGCTCTGGCGGCAGCATGACTGGTTGGCATCCTGCCCATGGGAACCAGCCCTCCTGGATGGAGAGCGCTGGGGTCTGGCAGGAGCCGCAGCGGGTGAGGGGCCTCGTCTGGGTCTGGGATGGGGGGGAGGAGAGACAGGGCAGGTGGGGCTGACAGTGGCTGGGCCGGGACCAGACGTGGCCACAGAGGGACCGCAGGGCAGCCCTGCCTTAGCCTGAGCCTCCAGACGAAGGCGCATCCAGGCGGACTGTGCCCGTGACAGGTGGCCTTACAGCTCAGAGCAGGAGTCACCGTGGGCTCTGGGTTGGGGTGCAGCAGCTGCTTCCAAGGCCCCCGGCAGCCCGCTCATGGCCCTGGCAGTCCGCTGCAGGGGTGGCGGCCTTGGACCTCGGGGTGTGTCTCCTTGTGATTCTTGTGTCAGAGAAGGGAGATTTACGGCTGCAGCCCACGACTCGGAACACAGGAGCAGCAAGCAGGAATACAGTGAATCCTTGTTCAAAACGGCACGATGTCGAAGCAACACTTGGAGAAACTGGTGGAGGTGCCCAGGGCCGTGTGGACACGAGCAGGGAGCCGACTGCCCAGCCACCTCCCTGGACAGGCAGACCCAGGGTCCGGGTGCGGCTGGGCCCACGTGGTCCTCTGTGGACCCCTGGGGTGGCGCTGGCGGAGGGGAGCCAGCTCCCCTGGAAAACCCTTGTCTGGACGTGCACTTGCCCTGGACACGCGCTGACTCAGGAGGGGTCTGGAAGCCCCCGGTGGTGATGACGCTGAGGGCTCGGCGGCCGACCCTGCGCCCCCAGACGAGGAGGCCAGGCGTCCCCTGCAGCAGCCGACCTTTGTTTCAAGTACGACTGTCTCTCCTTTCGGTTCTTGCCTCCCTGGAGACTGTTTTCCCTTGTTTTTATCTGGAATAAGAAGGATTGCGCCTAATTAGGCGCTGTCACTGCCAGGGATTTAACTGCAACCTCTGAGTGTTTCGCCTTCCTTGTGCTGTGCGGCGGGCCTTTAATGACCGTCCATGGGCGGTGTGGTCTTTGTCAACAATACGTCAGCCGCACCCCACCCCCGGTCCTGCTGCGGAGCCGCCCGACTCCCCCCGGGATCGATGGCTGGGAGTCACCCACCAGCCTTCCTGTGGAGGTCGAATCCCTTAATTCACTGAATAATTAGATTTCCACAGAAATCAAAGAGGGCCGCCCGCGGCAAGTAGCAGACTCTGCTTTTACGATCCCATACACCTTGGCCACTTTTTATGGCTGTCTCTTTATGTTTTAATGAAAGAAGGCCACTTAGCTATAAACCGATTACTAGGAACATAATCAGGTCGTTTCTTTGCAACAAATCAATCAACGCAATGCTAATTACGGATGGTCTTTTAGACTTGGATTAATCTATTAGTAATTAAACTGGAGTGCAAATCCAGCCTCGATCTTAATTGTCGCCAAAAGGCACAAACGCCTTTCCGTTGACCGATAGCACGCGGCTATTTGGCCTGATGGAGAAGAAAACTCACCTGGGGTCTAGCAGGCTCGTGGCCCTCGCAGCATCTTCGGGGCGGTCTTTGAGGCGTTTGCGGGGAGTGTCGGGGGTGGCGCTTTGGGAAGTTGGGCTCTTTTTTCTCATTCGTTTATAATTTAATTTGCATTTTTATTGTGCGTGTAAAATAAGTTCTTTTCCTCTAAAGCAGAGACATAAATTCCCAGGCCTGATTCCATCTCACACAGCCCATCCCTCCTCCCGGCAGGCTGGCGGGTGGCTGGGCTGAGGTCGACACGACATGCTGACCTTGAAAGGACCCCTCGCTCCGGGGCTGAGGCTGGGGCGACCTCCCCTGGACGCTCCCGTGAGAGCGGGTGGGGTCACGGCCACTGCCGGGAGCCTCACTCCTGTCCAGAGCCACCTCCTGTGTTCTTTGCGAAGCCTTTATGCTGTTCTGATTTGTAACTTCAACACTAACATATGTCGAGAGCTTTTTTTATTTTACAGTTGAGGAAACTCAGAGAGGGGACTTTCTCACTTGGGGTGACGTGAGCGGCTGGAGGACCAAGGCCACGAGGCCCCTGGACGTGGGCACAGGGCCAAGCCTGGGGTCGGAACCAGCATGAACCGGCCTGTGGTAAATGGGGCTTGTTTGGCGAGAACCGTCCGGGAGGAGGAAGGGGGTTGCTCCCCCGCCCCCACCCTGGACCCGCTCGGGCTCACCGCCCGCTGGTCCTGACCTTGGCCCTCAGGGCACACCGCCCTCTCGGAGGCTCCCCAGGGGCTGGCTTCCGCCCCACCCGAGTGTGCGTTGTTTCTACCCTCAGGGTTGGCGGTGCCGGGCGTTTGCTGGTAGCCGTGCTTGGTTAACGACTGGCTGATGTCTTCAGAGACGAGGGTGGGCCCGGAGGCCGTGAAGAGAGGCCCCCCCCCCCCCCCCGGCATCCTCGCCAGCTTCCCCCAGACGCGGGCGTCGCCTTCGGGTCTGTGACGGCTCGGGCTCTCAGGGGGGAGCGCGGCAGGTCGGAGGCGCCCACAGCAGGGGCCAGCTCGGCCGGTCTGAGGACCAGGCTGGCCCTGGGTCTGGGCTGATGCCCAGGATGGACCAGCAGGAGGTGGAGACACCTGGCAGGTTTGTTCCCTGAGGACCCTGGAGCAGCAGTGCTGGCCCCTCAGGGCTGAAACTGGGTTTTGTTTCCGGTCGCTCCCTCGGAGTGGGGCCAGCAGAGACCAGCGCTGCCCCGGGGCCGGGCGCAGAGAGAGTCCTGGCTTCAGAGCAGACCCTCCTCCCTCCTGCATCCTTAGCCTGCGTGATGGACACATGCGCGGCTCTCCCTGGGAGACCCCCAAGGCTGGCAGCTCCGGGCACCGGCCAGCCAGCAGTGTCCCCTGCCAGGGTCCGAGTGCCCAGGCTCCAGGACGACCGGAGGGTTGCTCTCCCAAGTCGAGTCCACGTGTCTGCCTTTTGCCTCTCGTGGGATTTCTCCTGACGAGGTGGCCTTGCTGGGCGGGAGGGAGGGAGTGGACAGCCGCTGCTCCCCCGGGGACAGTCTGCAGTGGGGGGGCAGGGGAAGTTGCATGCCGGCCTGAGGAGCTGGACGCTGATTTCCAGCACTGAGTCCTGCATCCTCCTCTCAGGAGCGAAGCGAGGGTGACTGGGGCTATGATTCAGGGTGCAAGTCGGGGGCAGCGTCTGCGGCTGGCAGTCTGGGACAGAGGTGATGAGAGGACGTCCCGTTTCCAGGGGGGCTTCCAGAGGGGGAGCCTGCCGGCCGCAGGCCCAGGATGGTCTGGAGAGAAGAGACAAACCCAAGGCAGGTTCGGGGCTGCGCAGGCAGGAAGCTCGGTGCCTCCACCCTCCCCAGAATTTTGCCGGGTTTGGGGCAAGAAAACAGAGCCAGCAATGACCCACCAGCCCTTCGGCCACCTCCCTGAGACCCGTGTATACTAAATTATCACATTCATGCACCTGCTTCTATAGCACACGTGTGTTACACAGAACGTGGACAGGGCCTGCGGAGCACGGGAGGCAGCGGCCTCGCCATGCGGCCCAGCCCGGGCTGTGAAGGACCTGCGGCCCCACCAGCCCCGCGTCCGCCGGGGGTTCAGGTCAGGGTGGCCGGGAAGGACCAGCTGCGCCGAGGGCTGGGCTGACCCGGCGCTCCCGGGACACGGGGCTCCCGGCCGCCGCCGCTCACAGGTGCCCAACCTCCCACACAGGTGCCGGGCCTGCTCCCCGGACGGCAGGGGTGGCGGAGCCGTGGGGACCGGGCACCACGAGGTGTGGAGGGAGCAGATTGGAAGGAGAACCTGAATTTAAGAAGAAAACGGATTTCTCCCTAAATGTGATAGAAACCGCGCTTCAGACACAGGCCCGGAGAGACGCGGCTGGCACACCTGGAGCCTCGCCTGCGGCCTGTGAATCAGTAACGGGGTGCCTGGAGAGGAGAGGCCAGGGGCCGCTTCCTCGATGGAGGGACGGGAAACCGAGGCCCGGAGACGGGGGAGGGGCTTCCCGAGGCCGGGGCCAGGCCCCGCCCTGCGCTCCCCTCCTGCTGGCCTGGCACATCCTGGGCAGGGGGGGCGGCTCCACACCCCTCTGCATGGGCCCTTTCCCAGGGGCCCTGAGTCTGTCTGTGGACCACGGATGCAGAGCCTTCTGGGTGCCCTCCTCGCCCTCGTGGGCTGACTTTGGTCTGGGCTGTAGGGTGAGCTGCTATCATTAGCTCAGAACAAACCTCTTGAAGTTTGAGGATTAAAAAAATAAAAACTGGCTGAAGAAGTGGAAAGTGGAATTAATCAGAGAATTAGCATTTCAAAGGGAAGTGAGCCTGGCGGGGCTGGGGGTGCCTGAGTGATGGAGACACAGGAGGCTGGGGCCCTGGTGGCTGGACCCCTCATACCCGCTTGTGAAAGGACGCGCAGGGCAGGGACGGGTTCCCTTTAATCGTGACCGCTGGGGGGTTTGGCTGATTTTGGGATCAGAGTTTCACTAAACCTCCCCAAGGGGGCGGGGGCGGCACCGCCAGGCTGAGGGGAGGCGGGGCTGGGTGCAGGCGGCAGCCCGGCCTACTGGGCTTTCCTGCTGCAGCTCTGCACCCCGTGCCGGCTGGGGGAGCGCGCAGGGCCCCGCGCCAACGTCCCCACGGAAATCCAGGTCCAGGGAGCTGGGTTGTTCCCGACACAGTGGCTGAGTGGCTCCTCGGGCCTGTCATCCAGAGGCTGAGAGCCACACTGGACGGCCCGTGCACTTGGTGGCAGCGGCCCGACAGCGGGCCCACTCATCCTCGCCCCCCCGAGGGTCTGTCCCCACCTCGAAGGTCCGTCTAGTCTCCGCCTTGCAGGTTGTCAACTCCTTTCTCTTAAGCCAGTTAAAAACAAAGGGCACATCATGTTGGGGGATTCAGGCTGTGAAACAGGCCGAGTGGTGGGCTGCTGGCTTGTCAGTTCCTGTGCAAAACCACGCACTCGCACCCCGGAGTCACCCGTGGTGAACAGATGAAAGTTTTTGTTTAATGGCTGCTCAGAGGGGGTTCTGCCTAAGAATCGGGGACGGGAACATCGTCCATGTCACACAATGAGTTTCTCTTTTCCACCTTTGATGAACATCCTCGTTTAAAACGTGCTCGCTGGAGTCTCTCCTTCTGGTGAGGGGTGGGGGCTGCCCTCCGAGTGGCCCTGGGGGGCTCCCAGCCGGCCCTGCCCCAGGCTGCAAGCTTCTCCCCTCGCCATGGTGGCCCCTCCCTTCCTTCCAGGGTTTGTGTTTGCCCCAAAGACACTGGAGAGCGTGGCCTGGACCAGGTGCTCCCGGAGGCCCTCACACCCCAGTGCAGCTGCTCCGATGGCCTAGGCCCTGGGCCAGCCTGGACCCCAAAGTCTGGTGGGAAGAAGTGGGGGGAAGGCACGGATCTCCTACCTCCATCCTTCAGTCCCCCATCACCCCTCTCGTTTCTCCCTCCTTCAATCACTCGCTCACTCAAACCAGGCAGAGGGCAGGGAGCTGCCTCCCACCCCGCCTCCCAGGCCCCCCTCGCCCGCGGGCAGCTCTCCGTGGTGGTTTGTGGGCTCACCTCCCCTTCTTGAAGGGTAAACCCACCAAGACCTTCAGCAAAGCTAAGGAAACTACAAAAAACAATCAAGTAGGAACCAGTGGGAACCAGAGACCCAAAACGTACCAAAGCTGGGGAAAAGTGTACCAGTGGACAGGCGCAGCAGCAGGCGGGAGCCGGCAGGAGGGGCGGTCGGAGAGCTTTGCATCGATGGGACCTCACTAAGGAAGAGAGAGAAAAAGACAGAAGGGAAATGGGCAGAGCCACGTGGGAAACGGAAAGGGATTTTTAATGACTGAAAATGAAAACAAAGTTAAAGTGTGTGCGATGCAGATAAATCAGAGATGAGAGGAAACCTGATAGCTTTCCACGCCCACGTGGGAGAATGAGAAGCGCTTTCAGTATCTGGGTTTCACTGTGAGCCGCTGCAAAAGGAAAGGAAGGTAAACACAATGGGAGGAGGAGACAGACAGTCAAACACGAGCTGTGGGCTGACGGTGAACGGCTGACGGTGAAGGAGACGCCGACAAAGACAGAGAAAGGCTCTGTGGGAGTATTAATGCAAGTGACAAACGTCTCACAAAGCAAAACGTGATTCAAGAAGTTCAAGATCGGAAAACTCTGCATCCAACAAGAAAGCTTCCCCGAGTAAACTGCAGGGCCACGGGGTTTTACTGAATTCTTAAAAAAAAAATTCAGGGAGATAACACACAGCACTTCTAGAAGAATGGAGGAGGAAGGAACACGTCTCAACTCGTTTTAGCGAAACCCTGACACCTCCTGAGAAAGACCCTGCAAGGAAGGAAATCACAGAGGAACCCTTTCCAGGAACACGGACGCTGAATCCGCCACGAAACCTGAGACACGGAGTCCAGCAGAGGCACGTCACGCCCACGGGCGGCTTCGCAGGAGCGCGGGGCTGGTCAGCGTTCAGAGACTCACCAACGGAACTTCCTCATCAACGGGATAAAAGAGACAGAAATGCACAATCTCAGTCCTCCACGCAGAAGAATTTGAGGCAACGTCACGCTCATTCATGGTAGAAACTCAGAGAAACAGGAGGGATGAACTTCAGCCTGACAGCCATCTTCCGGGTGGCAACACACTTACTCTCGTGACGCCGAATGCCTCCTCCTGAAACTGGGAATGAGGCTGGGATGTCTGCCCAGCCCCCAGCCAACACTGAGGCGAGAAAAACAAGTAACCTCTATTCCCGTGGAAGGGGAAGCAGTAGCTGTTCACAGACGACACGACTGCCCGTGCAGGAAACCCTAAGGAATCTGCAGAATAACCTTTGCATGGCAGCAACATAAATAGGAAGACAATCCATTGTGTTAGTGGATACACAAAATAAACAATTAGAAAGTAAAATTTTTAACAATCGACTTTCCTATTTTCAAGCAGAAAAGGTACTTAATACGTTTAGTGAACCTTATCCAAGATTTCCCGACTAAAAGCTACGGACGTTTTCTGAGTGAAATCAAATAAAACCTGGACGACTGGGGGTGTCCTACGGCATACTTGTGGGTTGGGAGACCACATATTTGTAGGAGAATTGTTCTTTCCAAATTAATGTGTCCCAGCAGCCTCTGGGGGAAAAGAAACTGACAAGCTGGCACCAAAAAGTTTCATGGCTCCTGCCAGGGACCTAGAGTAACCAGATGCTCCTGGGAGACAAACCTTTCCCCTGCCCAGTTCATGCGGACATGCAGCCACATTTGTGCTACATGTTTCAAGCTCTGCTTTTCCACTGCAGGTTATGCTCTACCTGGAGCGGCTCGATGATCTGCTCACCTCCAAGCGCGGCCGCCGCCTTAATCCCGCAGCGCTGCAGTGTCCCCGCGCGCCCAGCGGCGACTCGGGTGCTGTGAACGCGATCCCGCTGTGTCGCTGCGCTGGGCGCTCAGCTTCCAAACCTGCGAACTGAGGACACGCCGCGTCCGTGGGCGTCCCGACCGTCACGCGAGGTGCGGCCTGCGAGGTCCGGGAGGAGAGGCCCGGTGCGCGGCGTCCGAGGGCGCGCCACCCTTCCAGCACTGGGCGATGAGCGTGGCGGGGCAGTGGCTGGCGCTGGCGGGCAGGTGTGGGCTTCAGACGGCCTATCCGTCTTGCAAAACTGGTCTTGAGGGGAACTGTGCAAGAGGAGCCCTAGGGAGGCGGGGCGGGAAGCTGGAGGGCGAGGGCGGGGTCTCCCCGCCGCTGTCACCTCGGGCGCGGGTGCAGGCCAGGCTCTGCATGGTGCGAACCCGCTCGCTGGCTTCTGGCAAGCCCAGCGCCCATCCTTGCTCCAGTCCGCAGTAGCTTCAGGTGCGCACGGGACTCCTCCACGGAGCCCGCGGCAGGTGGAGCTGTGGGAGTGCCACCTCTCGAGCCGGCGGAGCAGAGTCAGCCCGGGAGGCCGCACGCCCTCTCTGGGGACACCCTCCAGTCCTTGGTTTGCTTCCACAGCCCCCCAGCGCCACCTTCTCCACCCAGCAGAGCCAGGCTGGGTTTCCCGTGGTTCCGGGCGGCCTGGACGGCTCACCGTTCTGCCTCCTTCCCCGGGGCTGCGCTCCTCCCTTCTGGCGCCCAATCCTGAAGAGCTGAGTTTCCCAGAGAAGCAGCTCGCAGCCTCAGGCGGAGGGCCGGTGGTCTGTGCCGGGCGGTGAGGCCCTTCCACCCTTCTGGCCACAGGCCTGTTTCAGGTAAGAGTGGCTGTCCCGGGGGGACCCAACCAGGGATGTTGGAGCCTGGATTCCCCTCTCTCCAGGGCTGAGGACAGAGAAACCAGGCTGAGAGCTTCTGGACGCCACCTTGTGACCAAGAGGGAAGCCAGACTGAGGGTGAACTCCCCACCCCCCAAAGTCACAGGGAAGAAATCCCAAAGAAACACACCTTTGGTGACATCACTAATCTTCTGGTTCACGCTGAACCTGAAGCCCACATTAACTCTTAGTTTATGTGAATTATTAGATTTCCTCTGGGTTTGCTACACATAAAATAGCACATGTAAGTTACAAAACATTATGATAGAAAGAAAAACCTGAAAAAACCCCTCTGAATCTAGCATAACCAACCAAAGAATGAATTCAGCCTTTAAATTTTGGTCCAGTCACATGCCTTTTTCTTATTGGTGCCTTTTGTACCTTCCATACTTTCTCTTGTTGGCCGTGTGTCACTGACAACCCTCAGTTTATGACTGTTTTTCACAGTTTTGTGTTGTCTTCTGAGGAACAGATGTTCGTATTTTAATGAAATTAGATTAATCAATGTCTACTTTTACGGCTAGTGTTTCACACTTGTTTAGTTGCCTTAAACAATTGTTCCCCACCACGGAGGTGGTTATGTCACCGTATTCTCGGAAGTTGAAGACTTTACCTTGCACAGTTAATCCACACGGGATTTTGCAGACAAGGTCACAGACGGAGCCCCTCTCACTTCACCTTTAAGAATCACGTTTCTGGTAAGGAACCTTTCGGGTTAAGAAAGTTTTCGTCTGTTGGTATTCTACAAAGAGCTTTTAAATTCATAAACACTGGATTTTATGAAGTGCCTTTCTGTGTCTTTCAAGAGAATCATAAGGTGATTCTCCTTTAACGAGCTAGCTGGGTGAGCTGTAGTCACATGCTGTTCTTACGTTCACCCACTCTTGCACTCCTTGGATGAAGCAAGCATAATCATTCTTTGCGTAGACGACTGGCTAGCTCCACAAACACTCTTGCTTAGAGTTTCAGCGTCTGAGTTCTTTTTTGTTATCAAAATTATGTTCAGATCATTGAAGGATTTGGAAGATGTTTGCTCCTTGTCTAGTCTTTGCAGGAGTTTATAAATACAGACGTCTGTGCCTGGAAGTTGGCAGCATTTATCCCTGAGACCACCCCGGGCTGGTGTTTTGAAGCACGGACTGCGCTTATTCAGTGTTTGTAGGGATGGCAGGATTTCTGTTTCTTTCCTAAGCATGTTTTGATTCTTTGGAAGGTTGTGTGGTTAAGTTTCCCAGTGTGTCCTGCAAATTTGCTCACAGCGTTCTCTTTCTTCCTAGTCACTGTCTGCTCCTGGTCCGGCCAGCCTCCTCACTTCCTTATTAAAACGTCTGATGTTTCACACCTGCTGCCCCCGCTCACTGATCTCGCTGGGGACTTGGCTTATCTGCTCAGTCCCTCCCCAGGACGGGCCGTGTTGTCTGTTTTCCGTGCTCTTCTTCCTCTGGAGTCTAGTTAATTACCTCATTTGTATCCGCTTTCCTTGCACCTGCGCCGTCTGATTTTCTGCATTTTGGGTCTCCATGTCCTGGGCTTACGTTCCATAGCTTTTCTCAAAGTCCCTCTTCTGCTGCATCCCACCCGTCTTGAAAGGCGGCGTGGTCACTGTCCTTCACGTCCAAGTAGCTTCTCATTCCCGCCAGGGATGTGTCCGTGGATTCCCAACTTGTGAGTTTAGACAAGTCATCTGCGACCGCTGACTCCTGACGTGACTGCCCGCCGCACGTGTGCCCTGCGTCCAGTGATGTTTGCGATGTGCCCGGCGTGTGCCGGAGGGGACCCTGCCTCACGTGGGTTTACACGTGCTTCCGGAGTGACCGCCTCGTACTCTGTGTGTGATGCAGTCGGGTTCTTTGTTCAGATACAGCTTCCAGCTCATTAATTTTTCTCTCTTCAGCTGCTTGCCCATTCACTGAATTTTATTTTAGAAATTCTAATATTCGTTTCCAGCCAATTTTCTATTTTTTTCTATTTCCGCCAATTCATTGCTCCTCACTCACTTTTCGGCAATTCCTGTTTTATTTCCTTAAGCATTTTACAAACGGGTAATTTACGCTCTGCTGTTCTGTTCTCATATGTGAGGTCCACGTGGGGGTGAAGTTACCATTTGTTACGCTCCTGTTGATTTTTTCATGGGGGTGGTTTCCTTCGTGTGTTGGTGATTTTTGGATGCGAGCTCCCTTTGGGGAGACTTTAATATCCGGAAATCATGAAGGTCACATTGGGCACGACTTTCTCCTGCGAACTGGGGCCACTCCCGCCCACGTCTGGAGACAGGACTGTGCCAGGAAGCCTCTGCTGGGCCAGAGCCGCGCTCCTGACCGCCGAGCCGCCCGCAGGCGGCCACGCCCGCCCGGGTCCCTGCGCCGCCCGGCCCAGCCCGACTTCCCGGGCCGCCTTCTCCGGCCGTTCCCATCACCCTGGTCCCTAAGAGGAGGAAAGTGTTCCCTGTGGGAAGGAGCAATCGGTAACTTCCTCCTACACAGCTGTCTTCGTTGTATTGATGGTGCTTCCCGCTCCCGGAGGACGTGGTGGCACCGTTGTGCTGACGGCTGCATTTCTGCCCCCGCCCCGTCACCAGGCTCTGGGCTCTCCCCTGTGGGGGGGTCCAGCTTCCACACCACCCCCACCCCCGTCCTCATCAGTCAAAATGCCGAATCAGGCCGAGTTAGTAAATGCACAGAGTTCGCCGGGGGAGCTGCTCAGCACGAGGCTTTCGGGTCCTTAACACATGACAGCGAAGGTTACTCCTTGTGGTTCTGGCTGGGTCCACGCCTGCATCTGGGCCACATCACACACGTGTGGTGTCTTCATCCGTCCACTCGCCGGGGTCCAGCCGCTGTCCAAACCAACTCAGCTCTGAATTAGCAGAATTAAGCTCTATTTGAGTTGCAGGTCCCCCTCGGTGACGGGGGTTGCGCCCGGCTTGGCCGCCCGCCGCGTGGGAACGCAGGTACGCGGCTGTCGTCCTGACCGTGACCACGGCCGCGCCGCGGTTTCATGGACCATTAACAGTTTGCTAATATTGTTTTAGTTTGCAGATTAGTGCAGCTCCGCGGGTCCGGGGAGGGTCCGGGGCTGCCATCAATCAGACGGAAACCCCTCAGGCGTGAGATGAACGATCTGCAGGCTTGGAGGCTCAGACAGCAACCACTGCCACCAGGAGCGGGGGCTGCAGTGTGTTCTCAGCCGTTGCGTCACCTTCACTCCTGACGCCGGAGCGAAACGCGCAAGGCCCACAGGTCAAGGGAGTGGGACTCCCTCAGCTCCTAATCAGGAGGCCACGGGGTGGGGGCCGGGCCCCGCCACTGTCCTGCTCTGGGGGTCGGGCAGATGGAGCCCCGAGGACAGCCAGGGGCTGAGCACCCAGCTCAAGAGGCCGGTGATGCAGTGGTTCGGCCGCGGTGCAGACAACCCTTGTTGGGGACCACGGTGTCCCCCATCCTTCCCGGCTCTAAGCGCCAACGTGTGTTCCTGTTAAATATTTAGATGAGCCCCTTATGAAATGTCTCCTCAGTCTCCCCGTGGCGCAGCTCAGAGGGCGGCTCGGAGAGGGTGCTGGGGGCCAGGAGCGGGTGTGCACGCTGCTCTGCTACTGTTAAAAGCATTAAACGTGCCTTAGTGATGACAGTGTAATCCCGCCTGGAAGATTCGAGTCTTCGGGGGACCAGCCGAGGCCGGGAGGCCGAGCCCAATGCCGGCTTGGGGCCCTGCAGCACCCCCAGCCTTCTGTCCGGGGTGGTGGACGCGGACTCGTGGTCACCCTTGAAGCGGGTCCTACCACGACTCCTCCACTGTGGCTGAACTGCGTCCCCTCAAAACTCACCCTGGAGCCCTAAGCCCAGGACCTCAGAATGTGACTGTATTCGGACGTGGGGTCCTTACAGAGGTAATCGGGTCCAAGGAGCTCACCAGGGGGACCCCAATCCTGTAGTTCCCCCCCCAGTTAAGATTTCAGCTCGAAGTGACTGAACCTAGTGGAGCTGACCCGACCACACTGAGCGTCAGGCAAAGAGGGCGGGGGAGGGGGCGGCGTGCTGGGGGGGGGCGCCATTCACTGCCGTCAGCTTGGACTTTGCTGGTACAATTCCCTCAAAACCCCCTTGAGGCAGAAACAGTCACGAGTGAGACCGACGTGGGGGAAGGTGCTGTTAATCAGGCCTTTATGAGGAATGAAAAAGTGGAATGTGTGACCCCAAGGAGCCCCCTTAAATAAAACCAAAATGAATGTGAGTACGTGGGGGTCTCTTATCTGCCCGAGGGCTGACGTCCGACGAAAGAATTAAATCGGTTCAGTGGAATTTTGAAAGCCCACACTCGGCGGGCGCTCATCAGAAATGGCATAATTGGTAAGGAAATGCTGGTTTTAAAACACCTTTCCCGGGAGGCGGCTGCTTCCGGGCGGGGCAGCGCAGCGCAGAGCCTGGGGTGAAACTGCTCCGAGGGTTCCGCGACACTCCCCGAGGACGCAGAGCCTGGGCCAGATCCGCGGCAATTTGAACATTGAAATAATTATCGATAATAGCAAAATATAAATCATTGAAGAAAGAGAAATCCACCCGTTCGTAACAGTAAAGCTGAGCTGGTTATCAAAAGGGGGGGTGGGGTCCTCCCTGGAGTCGGGTGCTGGGTGATGAGCACAGCGTTTCCAGCCGCGGGGAAGTGACCGGCTTGGGTAAGAGCCGTGAGTGACTGCTGGAGCCAGAGGCGGAGTCTTTATTATTTCCAACTTTTTATTTTGAGATAATTTCATACTTAAAAATGCACAAAGTGAAAAACAAGAGTATATATTTTTTTAAACAGGGAACTTGTTGAGGAAAATAGGCAAGCGTAAAAATATTCTAAATAAATAAACAGAAAGAAAGAGTGAATAAAGAAGTAAGTTTTAGAGGGGTGAAATGGAGGGCAAATAAAAATGTTACACTAAAATCTCATGTTACCAATATTCACTTTATTTGCAAACGGTGTAAATACAGTAATTAAAGGAATGCAACCAGGCTGTGTTAAAAGAACAACTATTTCCAAGAGATACATTTTAAGTAAAGACAGAAGGAGCCCTCCTACACTGTTGGTGGGGATGTAAATTGGTGCAGCTGTTACAGAAAACAGTATGGAGATTCCTCAAAAAACTAAACGTAGACTTACCATGTGATCCAGCAATGCCACTCCTGGGCATATATCCAGAAAAAACTCCAATTTGATAAGATAGAAGCACGCCAATGTTCATGGCAGCACTGTTTACAACAACCAAGACACGGAAACAACCTAAAAGTCCATCGACAGATGACTAGATAAAGAAGATGTGGTGTATTTACATACGGTGGAATATTACTCAGCCATAAAAAGGAATGAGGGGACTTGCAGCAACGTGGATGGACCTGGAGATCATCATTCTAAGTGAAGTAAGTCAGAAAGAGAAAGACAGATACCATGTGGTATCACTCATATGCGGAACCGAAACAAAAAGAGATAAACGAACATATTTATAAAACAGAAATAGACTCACAGACAAAGAAAACAAACTTACGGTTGCGAGGGGAGAAGGGGGTGGGAAGGGGTAAACTGGGAGTCTGGGGTTTGCGGATACACACGCTACAATATATAACACAGATAAACAAGGACCTGCTGGGCAGCACAGGGAACTATGCTCAAATCTTGTAGGAACTTGCAATGAAAAAGAATCTGGAAAGGAATATACATGCATGTGCGTAAGTGAATCACTGTGCTGTGCACCAGAAATTAACACAGCACTGTAAACCGACTGCGATTCAATAAACAATGAAGACGGGGGGAATTTGGGCATTGATAATAACAGGATGGAAACAAATACAAACCACCGGACCCAAACCAAAGGGAACCCGGGGCTTTACAAATAGCAGACAAGCCGGAGAGTCGGAGGTAAACGCCTCCGGAGGGGAGAAGGGCGGCTCCACGATGAAAGGGCCAGTCCGAGCGAAGAAGGGTGGCGCGCCCTGCTAAGCGCTTACAGGCGTGCGAGTCTGCAAAGAGAAGCAAAAAACCCACTGTCAGGCAGGGAGGGTTCACGCTCGCCTCTCAGGAGCTCCTAGACGGAGAAGGAAACGCAGCGGACACACAAGAACTCGGGGACGTGATTTGTCCACCTCACCTCATGGACGCGTAGAGACTTCACCCAAATGCGCCGAACGTGCCCGCGTTTCGCGTCCCCGGGGAGCACCCCGGCTGGCGGCAGAGCTCCCGCTCACAGCACGAATGCTTCAGCCACGCTAAGAAGGATGCACGTTTTTCAAGCAATGACGTTTTGTAAACAAGCTCTACATTGAAAGGGAAACAGTATCTTGGGACAGAAAAGTTTTGTTAAGCAAGATTTAAGACGGTTACAATCAGAGAGGGGTTAACAGCGTTCCAATTTTCAAACAACCACAGAAGCAACCGCGCAATGTCCATGATGAACCGTGTTCTTGTGCGCAGGGCCAGGGCTTGGAAAGTGTTAGGATGTTTGAGTCTGGGTGACGGGGCACTGGAGGACAGACAGACGTCAGAGGATGGAGATCGGAGCGCCCTTGGACCAGCGGGGACTTAGACGGTAAGTGGAAGGCGGAAAATCAGAGACTCCCCTCAGCACTGGGAGGTGAAGGGAGCTCTTTGTACTGCGGCGGCGGCTAGAGAGTCACAGAGGAGACGACCGACCGAACGTTCTGAATAGCAGTGAGAACGCAGTAGGCGCCTCCAGGGGGGAGGGAGCCTTCCTCTCCCCGTCGGTGGAGGCGGAGGGTTGTCAGCTGTACCCCTCGCCTCCCCGCCCCCCACCCCATGTGCCCCGTCCTCCCCCCGCCCCCCGCATGCCCCCCAAGGTCGGGAAGACGACTGCGGGGTGAGCCAGCACCCGGGGCGCCCAGCTTCCCGCTGCCCCACTCCTGACAGTTTCCAGCGACTGGAGCAGGACGGACTCCCGTCCTTGGACGTGCTGCTCCGGGAGGAGCTGTCCGTCTCTGCACATTAAGCTGGGAGCGTGGGCTGCCATGTTTTTCTCCAGCTCTGCCTGTAACCCATTCACATTAAGCCCCTTTGTCCTCTGCCTGGTCTAGTCCCCCATCCCCTCTGCTGGGCCACAGGCGTCTCCTAGGACCCCGAGCTCGTCCCCCCATCCTCGTTCCAGACTCCGCATCGCAACCAGACCAGCCTTCCCAATCGCAGGTGGATCACGCTACTGCGCGCACGTGGGACAGAGCCCGCCGGCCTCACCGTGCCCTTCAGTGCCCGGCCCCGGCCCTGCGTCTCCCCTCCCCGCCTCCCTCTGTTCTTGCCTCCCTGGGGTGCCCCGCCTTCTGCTGTGGCTCAGGACGCCCCGAGTCCTCCACGCCCCTCCCTGTGCCGGGGACCCCGGCGTCGCCAGGTGGTCTGGATGTCACCTCCCGAGACGCCCCGACCAGGGGTGAAGCCTGCTTAGAGTTCACGAGGCTTGTAAGATTTTCAGGGTCGTGCCTTCCATCAGTTCTGGAAAACCCCTGGGCAATCTTTCCCTCAGTTTTGCTTCAGCTCCCATCGCTGTCCCCTCCCCTCCTAGCGCTGCCCCCCCCCCCCCCCGCACGCGGCAGGCCTCTGCTGCGTCTCTCAGCCTCCTTCCAGCGCTCCCCATGGTTTCCTCCCTCATTTCGGCGAGGACGTCCTGTCCTGCCCTGGCCATCCAAGCACGGTTAGGGGTTCAGACCCGGGAATAGCCACGTGCAGAGCCCAGGGCCTGGCGGGCCCGCCGCTGCTGCCTCCCCAGCCCTCGCCTCTCCCACCTGCAGCCCCGCCCCCGGCCCACGTCTCTCACTGTGTCTGCTCACCCCGAGGGTGAGCTCAGGTTCCGCACGTCGCACCTCTGAGCGGGTTCCCATCTGGTACAGGGCAGAGGACAGACCCGCGGGCGTTCAGCTCAGAAGAGCAGGGATTGTGTCCCCGGGGGAGGGGAGTTGGTCAGCCTCCGCCGTCAACCCCCTCCCCAGTGAGTCGGGGGCAGGAGGAGCGCCTGCCTCGAAGGGGACTGCGGGTTAACTGAGTGGGTCACAGACGCAGGGCTTCGGGGGAGGCGGGAGGGGTGAACTGGAGTTTGGGGTCAGCAGACACACTGCTGTATGTAAAAGAGGCAAACAGCAAGTACCCCTGGCAGCTCAGGGAGCGGCTCACTGTCCTGCAGTAACTTACAACGAAGAGTGTGCGTGTGTGCGTGACTGACTCACTGCTGCACGCCAGAGACTAACACAACACTGTAACGACAACACTGCAACTGAAAAAACAAAGATGAAATGAGTCAAACACAGGAAGGACCCAAAGTCGCCCCTGCACGCAGTAACCGCGGTGCAGGGGTCGGCGCTGCCCCCCCTGCAGCTCGGCGGTGAGCGCGGCGGGGAGGGGGTCCCAGGGCTGAGCGCGGTGTCGGAGGCGTGCACTGATAATAAACGCCAATTTCGTCATCTGCTGGTTTTTGTGGAGGAGTGTACTGTTTGCCTTTAAGACGACAGAGCCCCGTCCTTCCTGCTGAGGGCCTGCTGGGTCATGAATCCCACACGTGGAGCCAGCGCCGGGGGAGACGGCGATGCCTGGACTTCGATCCACCAACAGCCCGGGGAGGAGGCGCGGGGAGGCTCCGGGAGCAGGGCCCCGGACGCCAGCCGGCGTTGGCCGTGGGCAGCTTGGAGCCGCGTGCCCTGCTCTGGGGGCTTGTTCGGAATGTGCCGCTTCCAGGGTGTTTGCAGTCAGCTTACTTCCACGCCCAGGAAGCAAAGCCCAGTTATCTTTCCTAAATCATCCTTCCGTAACGCGCAATTAGCGCAGCCTCATTGTGGAGCATTTGGAATGTGCACACAAACAGAAAGATGCAAATTGCTCTGCTTCGCAGTTCCGTCCCCTGGGGACAGATCTCGGCTGAATGTTGGTTAAATTGTTTCAATCACTGTTCATTCACGTAGTTCACATCATCCAGGGCATAGAATGCGCGGAATTTTTTAATCTGCTCTGATGCTTAAAATTAATGAAGAAAACATCCAATGTGCTCCTTGAACCGCCCCCGTCTCTTTTTTTTGGTTTGAAGTGTGGTCAGGTTGCAACGCTGTGTCAGTTTCTGGTGCACAGCACAGTGCTTCAGCCACACGAGAACACACGTATGTTCGTTCTCATTCTTTTTCACCGTAAGCTGCTACGAGGTCTCGGACATAGTTCCCTGGCTACACAGTACACCCTTGTTTGTCTCCGTATACCAGTCAGTACCTGCAAATCTTGAACTCCCAATTTACGCCCCCATTTCTTAATCTGACATCAAAATGACACACTGACAGGTCCCACTTTGATCCCCACCCACCCTCCGTCTCACGGGCTCAGACGCCCGGCAGCAGAACGCGGACACAGGGCCCGCCCTCCCCTGCCCCGGAGCTGACCCCAGACGTGTGGGGAACACAGGCAGGTGGGCGCACGCCGCCAGCTTGGGATGTTTTGCTTCGAGGGAAGAGCGGCCGACGCGGCCCCGGCCAGTGCTTGACCGTGGACGTCCGGGGGTCTCTCTGCTTCTCAACTTCCTCTCCTGCAAAACGGAGGCAAAAGTGGCCCCAGTTCACAGGGTCCTTACGAGCTGTGAATACATGAATAATACGAATCTTGGAGAACACAGCCGGCAGGAAGAATTCAGCGCTTCGTAAGCACTCACTACTGTCATCGCAGCCCTCAAGACGCCCTCCGTGCCAGCCCCTCCCCTTGGGACCCCTCGCGTTTCCAGCCTGGGCTCAGGGTCCATCCTTGGACATACACTCACCCAGGAAAACCCAACTTTGGACAAATCCCTGACTTTGCACACCTGCGGTCAGGCATCTGGGTGTCTCCGGGGAAATCAGGGGTCTGGGGGCCGGAGTCCCGGGAGCCACGACGGCCGGCCTGGCCACGGGGCAGATTCACTGGTTCTGCCGCGTCCACACCACATCTCGCCCCTTCCCCGGTACACAGGCCCCCCCACCCCCCGCCCTGGATTCCAGCTCGCGGCCTGGCGGCTCCCTGAGAGGCTGTCCGCTCGCCCGTGAGCTCTCCTTAGTCCTCCCGCCCCCACGTCTGGAGAACCGCCACCAGCCGCCCTCACCTCCCCGCTCCTGTCGCAGCGAGGACGGCCCCTCCTCCCGTCGGGCTGCGCAGCCTGGGCCCCACGTCCCCGTGCGTAGTCTGTGAGGTTCCCCTCCCAGGCGATCTCTGCTCTGCTCTTGGCACAAGCCTCTCTACCAGACAGTGCCCACCAGCTTAGAAGCACGTTCCTGAAGTGTCTACACTTGCATAAGCCACAAACCAGTGCACACCCCAGTCAGGGAGCCTCCCCCGTCATCAGCCATTAGGTCTCCCTGAACTCTGTGTCTATTTTTGTCAAGATTCCACACACACGGAGCGGCTACCACGACCACGTAACTGCTGCAGCCGAGCTGGGGACACCATGGCGCCTGCAGTTGTGCCTTCTTGTCGGTGCGTCACCACGTGCACCCCCGGCTCCGGGCCCCAGGGCTGCTGCAACCCCCTGCTTTGTCTGCTGGCTTTCTGCCCGTGCTTTTGGGAGTCTCCTTCGATGTCCCCCTTCTGCAGGACTGGGACATTCCGCGTCTTCTCGGGGTTTTAGCCGGGCCCCTCTCCTTACTGTTTCCATGGACAGCACAGCCTGTTGAACTCACGGGAAAGCCGCCCGCTGTCTCCCGCCCAGACCTCTGTTTGCATCCAGAGCCTGTCACTCCAGCTGCTACTCGAGCCCTCTTTGGGGTTTCCCCGCGTCCCACCCCTCACGTGACCCCACTGAGCCCTTGGACCCCAGGCCCGTCTCTCTCTGACCCCACCTCCAGTGTCCCAGCTCTCAGAGCACAGTGCGTGATTCACTCCAGCCACAACCTCGGGGGCCGTCCTTCCTCAACTCCCCTCCCTAAACCGCACATCTCTGTGAATTTCACCTGCACGTGGCCTGGGGTCGCGGTGCCCCTCACCCAGCTGCCCCCATCCTGCTCTGTGGCCCTGACCTCCTGGCTGGTCTTCCTCCCAGTGACCGCTGTTGGTGGAGCCGTCCTGGCATCTGCACCACCGCCCTCTGTGCCTACACGGAGCCGCCGTCCTCCTGGGCTCCCTGGTCCTGCGGGCGACCCTCGCTGCCCTCTGCAATTGCCTTGTGTGCTTCTTAATCCACTCTCCCGGGAAACCGGGTCAGGGAGGCAGCCTTTCAGACCCTGAGCGGTGGGGAGGCCGCCTGCACCGTTTCCCTCGGGAATCCCAGGGGTGGCCCTGCAGGCGTCTGCAGACCCAGGAACCCCCACTGGAAGGCCCAGGACCGCATTGGGGTCAAGGGAACGAACGTCCCAGCTGCAAAACATACAATTATCTGCAAAACATACAATTATCTGTGAAACATACAATTATCTGCAAAAACGCACTGAGTGATGTCGCTGTTCAGAAGATTTCAAATGAGCCTGGGTTGAGAAATTGTAGTCCAGTCTCCGTGTTTAGCATATTTCAAAACCCACAGAAAACTATGCATCTTAATTATAGGGCAACAGAGAGAGGCCAGGCGAGCGCTCTGCTTGGGCCCCCGGCTTCCTTCTCCAACGAGCCGGCACCGAGGTCCAACCCAGGTAGTGACAGCAGGGCGGCGCGGGACCACCCTCTGCCATCGCGCTCCTGTTCCATCCACCGTCGCGAGTCCCGGTCCTCCTCCGTGCCCAGCGGGTCTGGGAAGAGCGTGTGACTCGTGGAAACCTCACGGACGCTGGGGGGGCGGGGGGCGGGAGACACCCCCAGTGAGAACCCCAGGCCGCTGTCGTCAGCAGAGCAGGGCCCTTGGCCTCAGCAAGGCCGGAGCTCGGCACGCTGCCGCAGACGCGAGGACGACAGCTGTGCTCTCAGCCGCTGAGAAGAAGCCCCTTCCAATGGTGGAGCCAAAGCGCAGTCAGGCCCGCGTGGCCGCCGCTGCGTGTGAGCAGCGGCTGGGGCCTGCGTCCGCTCCTGCCTCAGGGCCGAGGGCTCGGAGACACTGGCGGACGCGCTGGGCTGTCTGGGCTCCGGGGGCGAAGGCGCGCTGTGAGTGGAACTGTCTACCTTTGCCCCGAAGGGGCTTCCGGGGTCCAGAGCCCCTGCACGTCCGTCCCTGGTCCCACGAGGCAGGTGACCCCGGACCCAGGAAGGAGGTGCAGAAACGGCCAGGAGGGTGTCCTGTGTCCCGAGAGCTGCACAGAGCGGGGCCGCCCGCCACCAGCCCGAGCAGGCGACAGGGGGGCCCACCCTCTGAGCTCAGTGACCCGGCGTCCCCCAGGACACACTAAGGCCCTGCAGTCTGTGTGGTCATTTTGCCCAACTCGCTTCAATTTCCAATGGTCTCCTGGAGAAGGACACCCTGGGGTTCTCCGGGCGGACGGAGTGTTCTAGACCCCAAGAGGACCAGGAGCCAGCCTCAGCTTCCCGCCTGTGAAGTGGGGTGCCCGTGCCAGTGACCCCTCCGAGGACCCCCGTGGCCACGGTCAGGGGGCTGAGTGTGTAAGTGACGCTCTGAGGCGGAAATGCCAGAGGACCGGGGCCGGCGCTGGTCGCCAGGTGCACGGATGCTGCCCCCAGTTGGGGATCCACGACTGGGCGACCCCGCGGCCAGGTGATCACACCTGGATTTATTTATACTCCTCTGACTGGAGCCACAGCACGCAGCCGTCAATCAGGGCAGTAATCATCCGTTCCTCTTTCATTCCATTAAAAGGGGCGTTTCTCATCTGCTTGATGCAATGGGCTACAGGCTCCATTTCAGACTTCACTTTCCGCTGCACGTGCATCTGGGGGTGCCCCGCGGGAGGGGCAGGGGGAGCAGGAGCCATCGCCCCCACCCCACGCGGGAGCATCTCTAAGCGTCTTTGTGCAGGTGGACCACCTTCTCAAATGACTAAAGGCGGCGCCCCCGGGAGCTCTCGGCGGTGGGAGGACGATTCAATTTATAATTTACTTGGTGGGGGGGGGTGCTGGTCCCGTCCCCGAGCTGCACGCACGATTAATACTTTCTGCCACCCTTATAGGGCCGGATACAAGAAAAGAAAAATCTGAATCACATCACAGATTCCAGGTTGTGAACATCTGACAGTTGAATTCGTCAGAAATCCAGGTCCGAGGCTGCTGAGTCGGGGGGATAAACGCTGCCCTGTGGCGCCGTCTCCTGACTCACAAGAAAGGGAACAGGACTGTTTCTGGGGCCGGGCGACAGGGGTCCGCTGTAACTGTTACTTCCTTTCTCTCGCCGTGATATTTATAGGAAACTTAGGGACAGCTCGGAACTCCGAGAAAGTCCATTTTGAGCAAAATTTGAGAGAAGACACTATTGTGGCCAACTTTGCTTTGAAGAAATCTTGTTAACTCGGGAATAAGACATGTCTTTCGGACCCGAGGGAGTGGACGGGGGGGGACCGCCCCCGTCCTTCCCTCCGTCCAGGGCTGGCACCCCCCAGGGCCCCCAGCCCCCGGGAGGCACCCCCACCCCGCGTCGTGGCATCGGCTCCGAGCCGCCACGCCGTCTGTTCCCGCAGCAGCAGTGACTCCACTCTCCCCGGCGCTGGTTTGAGGTGGCCCCGGGGGTCACCGCGCAGTTCCTCCACTCGGCCCGCTTCCCACCCCACCTGCCCAGGCTCTGCTCGTCAAACTCCCCGAGCTGTTGACCCGGAGCTCTCCTCACGTCCACAAGCCCTCGTTCCCAGAGTGAAGGTCAGGGTCTCCTCCTCTTTGCTTTGACACCGTGCTGTTTGCTTTCTCTCAAGCACTGACCCCAGCCCTGCTGTGCGTGTGTGCATGTGTGTGTGCACGTGTGTGCGTGTGCATGCATGAATGTGTTCACGTGTGTGCATGTCCCCGTGATGTGACAGGCTTCCCGTGGTCGTGGTCCGTGCCTTATTTTTTGGTTGCTTTTCTCGACCCCCTCCCAGCGCAGGTGTGAGTCTCTACACCAGTGGTTCTTAGAGCGCGTTCCCGGGGCTCCTGGGGCCCCCGGGGCTCTATCTGCAGGTCCTGAGACCCTGTTTTCAGAATAACACAATGATGCTCATTGCCATTTTTGCCCTCCTTCTCCCTGGAGAATACAGCGGTGTTTCTGGACGTCACGACGTGTGGGGTGCAGAAGCAGGTGTGAGCGTCCAGAAATCGTCTGTGACACCAGACACCTAAGAGATCTGCAAAAATATGAAGTGGAATCTCTCTGATCGCTCAGTGTTTTTCGTTTGGGAAAATATAGTCATTGTCCGTCAAAATACGTTTGTGTCAACGTGTACTGCATTTATTCCTGCGATTTTAAAAGGAATTAATACAAATATTTTGAACTTTATACATTTTTTTCTAATTGAAGTCTAGTCAGTTTACAATGTCGTGTCCGAGTCTGTGCACAGTGCCATGTCTCCTCAGTCACACATACACACACATACTCCTTTTTGTGTCCTTTTCCACCACGGGTCACTGCAAGATACTGAATACAGTTCCCTGTGCTGCACAGTAGGACCTTGTTGTTTATCTGCTTCTATATAAGAGTTGGTATCTGCAAATCTTGAACTCCCAATTTATCCCTTTTCACCCCCTTCCCCACCGGTACCCATAAGATCGTTTTCTATGTCTGTGAGTCTGTTTCTGTTTTGTAAATAAGTTCATCAGTGTCTTTAAAAAAAAATACCACATAGGAGTGATCTCATCTGATATTTTCTCTCTCTGCCTGGCTCACTTCACTTAGAGTGACGACCTCCGGGCCCATCCAGGTGGCTGCAAATGGCATGATTTTATTCTTTCAACTTCCTATTTTAATTTCCGATATAAACATGGCCAGACAGCACCCATGTTAAAAGCTCTTTGGTGCGTCACTGATGTCTCCGTGTGTAAAGGGTCCCCAGCCAAGCTCCTCTCGGAGCCACGGCCCCGCACGGGCGCCCCCCAGCGCCGCGCGCGTCTGACTTTCTGTGGACGGGCTCACGCCGTGTTCCGGTGTGACTTGTTACGTGCTTCCCGACACGCCCAGTGCAATGGACGAACCAAATGTACTCGCTTTCACATGTGAACAGAATTCTGACGGCGACCACAGCACAGTCTAGTCACCCCGCTGCTGCTGAGAACGCGGGGCTCGTCCGGGCCGCGCGCGGCACCACCTCCGGGCTCGCACCGTTGGTGCCTCCCTAGAGCGTGGGTGTGAGAGTGGATTTGCCGGGTGGTGGGCCGTGCACGCGCAGCCTCACGCAACAATGTCGCCCTGCCCCCCGAGGACCGGTGCCCATTTCTCGTCCCACGAGCAGGGCACAGGGATGTCTGCCAGTGCTCGGCTCCTGAGGCCAGCGTGCGAGGGAGCCGGGACCGTGGGAGCAGCCGGCTGGGGAGGGCTGGCTGCGTCGCGGTGCTGGGCGAAGCCCCAGGCTCAGGGTCTGCGGGGAGGAGGAGGCAGGTGGCGGTGAGCCCTCGGCGGCCGTGGGCTCTTGGTCACCGTCGGCCACAAGTCCCCGTCCTGCCTCCAGTGGCCCCGTCATCCGGGCCTCCTCCTGCTCACCTGGCCGCCCCCCCACCCCCTGTGTTCCCGGGACACAAGCCCTCTGCTTTCTTGACGTAGTGCGGAGCTGCGGTTTCAGCTCTTGCTCCTGTCTTCCACGATTGCCACGTGTTTGGAGCAAGAGGGAGGAGCCGTCGCATCTGGTCAGGCTCCTAACAAGATCCCTCCTCAGCTCACTGCTCAGGACAGGTTCTCCCCGGCGGCCCGGAGCGCTGTCTGCCTCAACAGTGACCAGGAGCGTGGCTTCTTCACCTGCTGCAGGTTACGTCTTAATCAGACGGCAGGTGTTAAAACACGAGGACAGCAGGCTGCTTTGGGAGGCCTTCGAGGGCCCGGCCCCGTCCCAGCTGTGGGGGTTTCGCTTTGACGTTGAGTCTTCCGGGTGAGTTTCTCTCGTGTCCCCTCAGCTACAAACGCTGACGTAGACCAGTCAGATGCTCAGTTGCCCTGCTCTGCTCAAAGAATCACAAAAACGCATTCTTGAATTTGAGGGACGACTGAGCCGATCAATGTGCAAATATATTCCTGGAATAGTCCAATGGGCACACGCGCCGACCACGGGGTCCCAGGCTGAAGACCAGCGGGGCGTCGACACTCGCTCACGTAAACTGGAGGATGTGGTGACCTTGGGCCCCTGCGACCGGCGGGCGAGGGTCCCACATGCTTCATTCATGTCCCGGATGGTTAAATATTTCATAGACGCATTGCTGTCCCAAGTTCAATCTCATGACTACATTTGTCACCGATAGTAGACAGAACACCCGGGGCGGCATCTGATCGCAGCCGCTGGACACGGAGGCCCCTTCAGCGTCTCCCGGGGGCCTCCGCTCCTCCAGCCTCCCCACGGCCTCGGGGTCAATGTGATCCTCTCGTGACGGGGCGGAGAGAACAGGCGAGGGGTCACGCGGCCGCACCCAGGGAGCTGCGCGGCGGCAGGGCTCGAGTCACAGCCTGGGTCTCGTCCAAACCTCCCCACCTCGCGTCCCGCGGCCTCGGGGTCTCGGGAGGACGCGGCTGGGGCAGGGGTGACGCGCGTGGCACCCCGCACGCGGCCGGGCCCCGCTCCTGCGCCCACTGTCCTTCCTCACGGACGTCCGCTGCTTGCTGCTTTAACGCTTCCAAATTAAAAAAAATGCTTCATTCTGCTTTTTCTTTTTTTTTTTTCTTTTTTGCCTCCTTGCTGTTTCGTGGATTTCCAGTCTTTGGCCGCATGCGCTACACCTCCTCTGACTTAGAATTCCCTGCTCGTCTAGACAGCAAGTGTCCTGCTCGCTGCTCCTCCCTGCGGTCGTCCTTAGGTGGAGCCCCCGGCCTGCGCCTCCGTCTCTGTGGTCACAGACAGAACCCCACGCAGACACCCTGCCCCCGGGCGTGCGACGGCGTTCTAGCCTCCCCTCCCCCTTCTGGGATGGCAGATACAGTCTAGCGTTTTAAAGGGGGTGGAAAGGGGTAAATCGGGAGTTCGAGATTTGCAGATACTAACTACCGTATATAGAATAGATAAACCGTAAGTTTCTGCTGCACAGCACAGGGAGCCATATTCAGTGTTGTGAGGGAACCCACAGTGAAAAAGGATATGAAACGAACATACGTATGGGCATGCGTGGCTGAGCGTGGTGCTGCACACCAGAAACCGGCACCGCGCTGTAAACCGACTGTGCTTCGGTTAAAACAAAAGTGGGGAAGAGAACAATGTAACAAGTCCACAAACAGAAGGTGCTGTTGTCTAATAAGACTCTGGCGTTGTGCACGCGGCTCCTTCAGGCTGTGTGACCGCGCGTGGCTCCTGCTCCAAGGACGGCGGCGGCCTTGGCTTTGAGTCGTTCTCGAGCAGGCGTGGAACCCCTGCTGTGAGCAGGTGCTCTGCGGAAGGGGAGGGAGGCCTGTGTGGGCGCGTCTCTGCCCATCCAGACGCGCCTCCGGGTGCCTTTGCAGCCCCCACCCACGGAGACCTGGGCCGCTCCAGGCTCCGGCTGCCCCGCCCCGAGGGGCCCCTCTCGGCTGACCCGGCCGGGTCCTCCCGCAGCAGGGGCGCCACGGCCCAGCCGTGGTCCCGAGCCCCGGTCCTGTCCCCTCCCCAGGGCCTCCCCGCACCCGTAATCCTGAGCCCCTGGGGAGGGGCTCAGGCTCAGCTGCCGGGCAGGTTGCCAGCACCCCGGCCCCGAACAGCAGGCACCTCTCCGTCTTCAGTGGGGAAACTGAGGTTTGGAGAAGGTGCACGCAGAGCAGGTGACGATCAGGCCGTGAATCCCCATCTCTGCCCGCCTCACCTGCCCCCTCCCTCCCCGCGTTCCCGCTGCTGCGTTCCCCTGAGATTTGAAAGCAGCGCCCCGCAGGCGCACCCCCTCCCTTCACCCCGCCCTCTGGTGTTTCCGTTGCCGCCACGCCACTCGGCAGCCCCTTTTCCATCTCAGCCGGTGGTCCCCTTTTCTTTTCCTTCAGTCTATTCCCTAAACAGAGTGTGGATGGCACACATTTACTTGTTTCTTTTATTCTCCTTTTCCCCTAAAAAGCCACTCACCGTCCTGGCAGACGAGAGCAGGGAGAAAGGGTGGAGGGGCCACAGGGTAGAAAGGTAAGTGGCAATAAAAGGGGTGAAGGGCTGCGCACGACCCCAAGGACACCGCCGAGAGCCCTGTGCTCGGGGCGAGGCTGCCGGTCACCGAGGGCCACGGCCGGGCGTGCGCCCACACGGATGGACCTCAGAACTTGCTTGGCAACGGAGCGAGGACCAATACGCACACAGTGCGTTTCTGCTGGTACAAATCCAAACACAGGCAAACCGGTCTGTGGCGGCAGAAGCCGGTTACTGGTGGGGGCGGGACGGAAGGGGAACGGGGCAGACGAGAAAGGCAAACGTCACGGGACGCGGTGTACACGCGGAGTCTGGAAAAATGAGACGAGTGAGCGTGTTCACAAAACAGAAGCCGACTCACAGACGCAGAAAACAAACGTAGGGTCACGGTGGGGAGAGGGGAGGGATAAACTGGGAGTCTGGGCTTGGCAGACACACGCTACCGTGTGTAAGACAGACAGACAACAAGGACCTGCTGGGCAGCACAGGGCACCGCATCCAGCACCTTGTATAACCTGCAACGGAAAAGAACCTGAAGAGGAGCGGTGTGCGCACACGTCTGCCCGAATCGCGGTGCCGCCCACCGGAAGCTGACGCAGCGGTGTCCGGCAACCAGACTTCAGTAAAAATTAAGTACAGAATAATAAAAAACACACGTGGAAGGGCCGGGAGACTTTCTGGAGGGGGCGGCTCTGACACCCCGTTTTGGGTGACGGTTACACAGGCGTGTGCAATCGCTAAACGTCCTCAAACTGAACATGTAAAATGTTTGTAATTTTGTTTGTCAATACGTCTTAGTTGGAAAAAGCAAAGATTAACATAATTCACCGCATTACCAGCACAGGCGAGGGAAGGATGATGGCCTAACAGGTGCAAAGGCGAGCTGTGAGAAGCATCGATACTCACTCGTGACCACAACTCCCAGCACAGTGGACACTACCGAACCCCCTGCACCCGGTGAGGCGACACCCTTCACGCCGAGGCGGCGCGGCCTTTCCGCTGCGCTGGGGCCCGCGGCACGGTGTGCGCGGCGCCGCCCGCTCCGAACACTGGACCGGAGGGGTCTGGGCGGTGCGCTCAGGCGGGGCGCAAGACGGAAATACCGGGATTGCGATGTGAGAAGTAAACGTTATTGGAGCACAGGGATTCTGCAGAACTTCAGAAAGGTCGCAGGATAATTATCAGAATTAATAAGCTACATTTATCATGGTTGCTGGGACAAGGTAAATACCAAGTTTGTTTTTACATAAAAACCGACAATTAGAGGTGGGATTTGAAAAGATGTTGTGTAAACACTATCGAAATACTGAACACCCAGGAACACATCTAATGAGGCGGGCGCATGGCCTCCAAACAGAAGCCACGGCTGAGAGAAAGCAGAGGCTGCCGGGAGGAGCCGGAGGGACACGCCGCGGCGCCGGGTTTGCGGCCACCTGAGGGCGCTCGGGGCGGAGGGGCGGAGGCCATGAGGCTGGAGGAAGGAGACACCCTGGGGGCTGTGCCGTCTGAGCAGCGAGGAGTGAGGAGCCTGACACCGGCGCCGGCCTTGGCCACCGCGGAGCCGCCCCGACCTGAGTCGCACCCGCTGGCGCTGAGGACTCTGCTGGCGGCGTGGAGCCCAGGGCCTGTCTGTCCCGCAGCAGCTCCTTGACCAAACTGCTCGACCCAGACCCTCAGCCGGCCCTGCAAGTAAACACCATGCGAACAGGGCTGGATAATCAAGTTGCAAAGCTGTCAAATGACACCCGCTCCTGGTGTGCTGGCGCGTCCGGGCTGAGGCCGGGGGCGGGGGTCGAGGGTGACTCAGCAGGCTTCCACAGAGGCCGGCGGTCAAGCAGGGAGGATCTGAGAAGGAACATGGCAAATTCCACTCGAGTGCGTTGAATTGGAGAACCGCATACGGCGCCCCGAGTGGAGATACTGCCAAAGTGACGGACGCACAGTCTGGAGCCCTTGCCCCCACGCAGAGAGGCGGGGCCGGACCTGGGTCCAGCACGGGGAGGGCGGAGCTGGCGGTCCCTCTCACTAGGGCGGGAGGCCCAGGAGGAGCGCTCGGTGTGCGGAGGAAGGCGGCCACTTGGGTCTGGAGGTGCCCTGTGACGCGCACCCACGCAGAGACGACTCAGGAAGGCTGGCCCTGGGTGGGACCCTCTCTCTGTTTAGGTTTGTGATCTGAGCCTGCGTTGTTATTTTAACCGACAGTTTGGCCCCAGAAACCCTGCAGGTTCTTGTCTTTGAGGAAATCTAAGTCGTGACTTTGAAAGCTGTCTTGTTTTCCCCCACCCGAGCCATTTCCAGCCTCGTCGAGCTCCTTGGAGTCTCAGGGCCACGGCCACGGGTTCCTTCAGGGGCCGCACGCAGCCCGTGGTGCTCCGGTGGGGACGCGTGTCGGCCGGCGCCGTCTCTGCTACCCCGGCTCGAGACAGCGGCTTTCAACTGGCTGTTGTTCCATGTGCTCAGTTATTTAGCAGATGTTTAGCTGAAAGTGTGGAGAGGGTTTGCAATCTGCTCGACCGCCAATGCCGAGTATGGAATTCTCTGTCTCTCGAGTCCTTTTGGCCACTGATAAAATGAACGTATGAAATAACTTTTGGTTCCCAGTTAATAATATTGGGGGGTTATGCAGAATCGATGATTTTAAATATTTCAGGGCCTTCCATTCTGAGAAGGGTAAACAGGGGAGAAGCCAATTGCAAGACCCACACGCTGGCGGTTGGTGGGGACCAAAGACCTGGCTGGGCGGCTCACAGCGCAGTGGGCTGGACCTTCCCGCTGCGGACGCGGCCCTGGCACAGCTCACACCGAGCCCCCGAGGCTGCGGCCGGTGCGGGAGCGACTCAGCACGTGATGGGGGAGAGGAGGGCACAGAACCGCGTCGTTCCCCGACCGCCCAGCCCAGCACCCAGAGTTCCCGCAGTAACGCGGGGGCCCCGGGAAGAGCCCCACCTCCCCACAGAGAGTGGGTGTTGCCCCAGGTGGTGCTGCATTTAGCTGTTGGACACACATTCCCTTTTCCTCCTTTTAGGAGCCAGTGAACCCACACGGCACTTCGCACACGTCACGGATCAGACCTAAGAGGGGTGACGTTTCTCAAATGTGGTTTTTCCTGAAATTTCACTCATCCACTGGGCAAGCTAAGGGCTTGGAGGCTGCTCCGTCCCTTCCTTCTCACCAAACACCTACCTGCTCCATCACGTCAACTCCGCCCTCAGCCTCCTGGCGCCTGGGTTACGTCACCGGCAAAACCGACCGCCTGCGCTGCTGTCAAGTCCGGGCCCAGTGGGTCCTTCTCGGAGTCCCTGCAGCGGCCGCTCCCCCCGGGCTGACCCGTCGCAGCGATTCTGCAAAAGGATTCTTTGCTGGTTCTTCTTCTACCCCCGGCCGCCCGCCTGCTTGTCCCTCAGACTACGTGCTTTCCTCCTTCCACTTCGCCGTCTCCCGAAAGGCCAGGTCTCCACGCGCTTCTGTTTCTGTCTCTGCTCAGGAGACGGCACACGGAAGCGGGGAGTCTGACCAGGAACCAGTCTCCACCCACTGACTTTTGACGTTTAATTCCGAGTCACTTGAAAGGGAGGCACGAGTGTTCCCGTTTCGGAAGGAGGGTGTGCACCACAGGCACGCAGCCCCAGGGCTCACTCGAGCCGCACCCACCCCCGTCTTGGTGCTGGCGAGTCGGAGCGGCTCCCCAGCCTGAGGGCAGCCCCCCCGGAACCTCTGGAGGTCACACACGTGACCCAAGCCAGCGTGCCCGAGGTAGCCGTCCTCCTCACGGTCACCGTGCATCCGCTGTAATTGTCACGGACACCTCAGACCCCCAAGGTAAAGACTTAGAAGCTTTAAACATCTCAGGTTTAAACGACCAGTCCTCTCCTGGCGTCAGAGGCTCCCCCGGCATTCCAGGAACCCCTCCTCCGACGGCCTCTGCTCTGCTCGGCCAGCTGTCCGGTCCCGGCCCACTCGCGGTGGAGTCCGGAGTCCACAGCCCACCCTTCACTCTCCCCTCCCTGCGGAGGTCGCGTGTCATGACACCGTCCGCCTGGCCACATCTCCACTTTGGTGTTCTCGCACATCTGCTAAAGCTGCTGGAGAAAGCGACAAAGTTAGTGTCCAGTCCGATGATGCGGCAGACTGACCGCCGAGGCCTCCACTCAGCCGGCGTCGCGCTGGGCACTTTCCCTCCGCTTCTCCGCCGTCTGTGGTCCCCGTCCCCGCCAGCTGCTGTCTCCGTGGGCGTCCCCTGCCCTCCTAGCCCGCCAGCCCCCCTCCAGTCCTGTCTCAAGACATCTCTCTGCCCCTGAAACATCCCGTATCTCTTCTCCGCCGACCGTCATCCTGGCCCCGTTCCCTTCAGTCAACCACTTACTCCTCTCGCCTGCATCTGTTGCTCTGCTTTTTCTCTCCAGCAACTGAGGGTTAAACAGGAATTGGAGATGGTTTTAAAAACTGAGAGGAGCAACATCAGGTGAGTGAAGAAGAAAGGGAGAAAGGAGAGGGGAGCAGGGAGGGGACACCTGTTTCAGCTCAAGATTTTGCTCAGCATTTTTACAAATATTACAGTATTTAATCTTTACGAAACCACAGAGGACGGTTCCCTCCAGTGCAGGGTACTTTACGAAGTGGCGGGCCCTTTTCCTGCGTAAACAGCAAGAACAAATGAGTAAGCTGCAAACCCAAGCTGGCAACCGAGACAGTGACGTGGTACTGGGGAGTCCTGCCCTCCAGCTGTGTCCCCGACGCGAGGTCAGAGGGGCCCTCCCACCTCGGAGTCACGGAAGACAGGTGGGCTGCGTCCAGGTGGAGCCGCACGAGCCCTGACCTGACTCAAGTCCTCAGTAGCTGACGTGGGGGGGTCCCCTGAGCCCGGCCCCCGCCCAGGCACTCCACCTCCGGGAGGAAGGATGGAACTTCAACCTCTGTTGCCACTTTACACAAATTCCCTGGATACAATTGTTTTTTCAAGGTGAGAAATGGAAGAAGAAGATTATGAGCAACAGGCAAGAGAAAAAGCAAACACCAGACACAGACCCGAGGACCGGTCAGATGCTGACGCTGGCAAAGAGGGTCTGCGAAATAATGGATATAAATACGTTGAAGAAAATAAAGGTAAGTGTCATAAAATGGAGGAAGGTATAGATCATTTCAACACAGAATTGGAATTTAATAAAAACCCTCCTGTGGACACTTCAGGGCTGAAAAGCGCAGCATCTTAAACAGACTGGACGCAGAAGTTAGTGCTAGTGAGGGGAGCAGCAGGGAATGCCTACGCTTAACCTCGAGGGGGGCGAAGCGCAGGAGTGGGCGACCGCCGTTCACGGTGAGCTCGGAACCAGCTTAGCGTTTGTGGGGCTGGAACCCCCGAAGCAGAGGAGCTGGGGTGGAAACCGTGTTTGAAGAGATATTGGTGAAGGATGTGCCACGTGATGAAAGACATCGGTCCACAGATTCGAGAACTTCAAAACGAGGGTAGTGATGGCTTTCCAAGGGAAAGCACGGAGTTTGGAAAGTCACGCACAGTCACCTGTCACGTGCTGAAGAACATGAAGAGAACTCCAGCCTGAGTCCTGTAAACAACAGATATTCTTGAGAAAAGAGTGGGAAATAAGGACGCTTCCAGACCAGCGAAGGCTGAACGAGTTCACCTCTCACAGTTGGGCACTGAAGACAAGCAAGTAACGTAGCTTCTCCGGGTGAAGGAAAGTGGCCGACGGGGAGGATGGGGTTTTGGGAAGAAGGAACAGTGAATGTACTGTGGTTGGGAGGGACAAGAATAGCAGAAACTAGGTGTGTAAAGTCCAGGGTGACAGCGGCTAGAAGCACAGATGGAAGGTAAATGGAGCTGACCCACCGTGAGGTCCCCGCGTCGTCCTGCAGGAGGGGAAGGTGCTCCTGTGAGACAGGCTGCCGCTAAGTTAAGGATCCACGTTTTAAGCTTTAGGGTTGGAACCAAATGAAATAATAAAAATACTTGATTAACGGAAATAAATACCAGAGAAGACTGAAGAAGGGACCAACAGACGAGACCAGTGGAAAACTAGTAACAAGACAGCAGACGTCGGCCCAGTGATATCACTAATTACGTTAAACAGAAATGGACCAAACCTTCCGAGACTCAGAAGCGTTGAAGCAGAACCTTCTTCGTCTTCAGGCGACATGACTGAAGGAGTGACTTCAGCAGTCTCAGGACACGCGGCCAGGAGACACGAATCCATCGTAGTTCCCCACTCTCGCAGGGATGGTGGAAAATGGGAGTTGCAAAGCAGCACGCTTCACCCCAGCTGCCGGGACAAGAGACACTTTGGGGTGAATCTAGCCAGGTGGGCACAGGCTCAGGAGGCTGAAACCGACGAAAGATCAAGGGAAGATGCACAAAATGAACTACATAAAAAGAGCGATCTGCGTATCCACGGTGTCGGTTCTCTCCGGGTGAACCACAGCCACGTTGGCGAATGTGGCAGCTGCTGGCCACGTGTGGCTACTGAGCCCACGAGATGTGGCTGCACTGAGTCCACGGTCTGTGCCCTGGCATCCGGCCAGCCCACACAGTGACCCCCAGCCCTGCTCCAGGCCTCCCTCCAGCTCTGCCTGCTACCCCTACTCCAGCACCCCAAAGCAGTGCCTGCGGGTGGCTGACCACTGCCTTGCCACTGTCCACCCCTCACTCATACCCCCTGCCTGTCCTGCAGACGTCCAGGCTGCTCTGCCCCGTCCCTGCACCTGAGGGTGGCCTGCCACGGTAGGGGCCTCCTGCAGGGCCACCGAGAGGCTGGCCCTTCCTGGGGACAGTGAAGAAGGGGCTGCAGCAGGTGGGGGCCCACAGCCGGGCAGTTCCTGCCGCATGTCAGGCTGCCATCAGCATCGTGGGTGAGTCACCAGCAGCTGGTATGGTCTGGGTCCCGTGGTGCCCCTGGGAGAGACTCACTCAGCCCTTAACCAACCAGCTGCCTGGAGCCAGGCCCCACCAGACTGGGGGGTCCCAGGGGGACGTCAGAGTGGACAGGAGAGCTGGGCTGGTATAATGCGTTACCAAGACAGACGAGGATGCTGGTGGCTGAGGCTCAGATCATGCCAGCCCTGCTTGGACACCAGACGATGTGAAGGCAGGGGTAACACTGTTCATTTATCTCTGGATCCAGGACAGCTGTCTGCCCCTGGGAGGGCCGGGCGCTGGGAGAGGAAGCCTCTGGCCACGTGGCGAGTGACGGCGCTCCCTCTGAAGTATGTGTCCGACAGGCCTGCTGCAGGAGGGCGTCCCCCTCGCCCGGCTCCCCCAGGCGCCTCCTCCAGGTCGCCCTCGGCAGCTCCCTGAGATGCCTAGGCTCAGGGGCCTGGGTGCCCACACCTCGGTGTTAGCACTCACTGGCCTGGGGCCAGAAGGGCAGCCACTGGGGACGGCTCACCGCTGCCCTCCCCGTCCTGGGTCCCGGTGGGTGCCTGGGTGGTCCCAGTGTGAAACACATGGCAAACCAAGTGCTGCCAGGCCTGGGGGGCTTCACAGGGCCCCATCGCTGGGAGACAATGAGCGTGAGGATCCAAACAGTGGCCCTGAGGGACGGAGACGGTGATGGTGGGGAGGCCATCCTGCATCTCGAGGTTCCGCCCGAGGGGAGCTGAGCCAGACAGATCCTGCACACCGGCCCTCCCCGGGCTGTGACGTGGGCTTTCGGGGCTGGGTGACCCGGGTGCCTGCCTGTCCCCGAAGGCCCTGCTCTCTCTCCGTGTCATTGTTGTGTCCCCCCAACCCGCACAGGCCCAGGAGGGGACAACCCAGTGGTCTCCCTCGCAGGCCAGCCGGGCCCCACAGGGCATCGCCAGGCTGCAGCTCCTGCCTCCTCTGAGGCCCCCGAGGTCCTTTTAGGGTTTCAGATGTGGCTGGAAAAACCCAACCGAGAAGTGTCCCTGCTCTAAAGTCTCACGGTGGACGTGCTTTACAGAGCCTGCAAACAGCAGCCTACACAACCCGGAGCCTCTCTGAGTGAGGTGGGGACCACGGGGTCGGGGCTGACAGTGCGCCCGGGCGGCCACGGCGCAGGGCTGGGCTGCAGAGCGCGTCCCTTAGGGGCAAGGTCCGGGGAGGGACTTACGTTTCGTTAAGGAGGATTCAGTGTGGAGCCTTCCTTCCCTGCAAAGCAAGTCCCCACCCCCGCTCCCTCCTCAGTGACCTTCAGAGTCTCCACCCGGCCGGAGAGCGAGCCCCGCCATCAGAGCAAGAAGGGTGCGTGCTTGGAGGGCCCTTGAAATGAGAATCAGCCCTGGAAATGAATTCTGAGAAATGAGAAGCCGCCATTGACACGTGTGCCGAGCACACAGACTGCGTTGTGCACCTGGGGACAGGTGTGCGGGGCAACACCTGCTCTTCCCTGAAAACCAGCCCAGTGGTGAGCACCCACCCGGGGGGCCTGGTCAGACACAGACAAGTAGGTGCATTAGCAAGAAGAGCCAGGCGCTGACGGCCGTCTCAGCACAGGAGCGGGGCTGGCCTCACTTATTAGCCGAGAAAAACCCCGTTGGTCTCGATGAACAGACGACCCGGGCTGTCAGATCAGAGGGAAGCAGCCCAGGTCGCCCGCTGCTCTCTGGGAACAATGCGCTTTGAAACGCGGCATCTGCTTTCCCATCCGCAATGTGAGGCTTACATTATTAAACAATCTGGCTTAATAATTTAGGCCGAAATAAACTTGCAACAAAGAAGAAAGTGCTTTGTCCGCCAGCACGATAATGAAATGCTATTGAACTTGGGTTTGGAGGGACGTGGACGTCCCGTTAACCTGAATTACGAGGACGTGCAGTCACTGAGAAGGAGCTGGTGACCGATGCTGGAAGTGGGCGGCCTTGTCCCAGAGCCCTGTGGCAGACGGCACAGGGCCAGCCTGGGGTCTCCTGTTCACGCCGATCGCGCAGTCGGGGGAAGAGGCGCCTCTGGGTGGGGTCTGCCCGGAGCCTGGTCTCTGCCACGTGCCAGCCAGTATGATGCCTGGGGACCTTCACCTCCCCCCCCCCAGCCACACTGGAGCTGAAGCCAGTGACGATGGCACCGCCCCCTCCCTTTTCTGAGGGGGGAGCATCCCCGCTAGGACCCCTGAGACAAGATCGCCTCCACCTTCTGCACCCCTGCCCTGGCCTCGGTGCCCACCCTGCTGCTCATGCTGTCTCGCTGCGCCCCTGCTCCTCCTGGAGGCCATGAGTTCTGGACAGCGGACACCTGTTTGCTCCCCTAGCGCTGACCTGGCTTGCCCTGAAGGTGCCCCTGACCCCCAGCTCTGCCCTGACCCCCAGCCTGGCTCTTCCACCACCGCCCACCACCGCCCAGCACCGCCCACCACTGCCCACCACCGCCCACCGTCGTCCACCGTCGTCCACCACTGCCCACCGTCACGGCCCTGCTCCTGCCTCCCTCGTGAGGGTGCAGGTCTGAGGCCCGGCCCCTCCTGAGTGTCTTGGGAGGGGAGTTGGTGCTCCCAGCAGCCTGCTTTCCTAGGCTTTCTGCCCCTGGCCCCCGGGTGTCCCGCGGGAGCTGGGGGGCGATTTCTCCCGGACCCCAAGCCCTGGTGTCTTCATAGGGCCTGGGCGTGCAGACGGGCCCGCCTCCTCCAGGCCTGCTGGCCGGGTCGCCCACCACGGCCGGCTCCGGAGCCTGGATGCAGCGCCTGGTCCCTCCGCGCTGACCCTGATCCTGCTTACAGCCGTTTCCCCCAGGGAAGGTGGGGTCCAGGAGGGGTGACAGCAAGCGCCCCTGCCTCACTCGGTCCCAGCACAACTGGGCAGGGACAGAGCCCCTTCAGTGCAGGAGCTGGTGGCCTGCAGGGCCCTCTCCCGGGGAAGGGGTATTGTGGCTCCCACTCCCACTTAAGCTCTGAGCCGCTCCTCCCGAGTGACGCTGGGACCGGGCTTCCTTTCATCATGCGGCTCCTCGGGTGTCCCTGGAGGGCTTTGCTGGGTCCCTGCCGTCCTGGCGGCCCCGCGGGGAGGGCTGGGTCCAGCCAGTGTGGGCGTGGACGGGTCATCCGGTGAGGACCGGGACTGGGACCCCGGGGGTTCCTCTGACCTGACGGCAGGTCTGCGGTGCCCAGCCTCCTTCTGGGGAGATGAAACGTCCTGGCACTAGGCGGTGGTGCCAGTTACACCACATGTGAATGGACCAAACGTCCCCGGGGGTACATTTTGTGCTTTGTGTATTTCATCACTGCTGCAGAGCCCAGGCTCCAGAGGGTGGGCTTGGCCACGTTCCTGCTGTCACCGCGGCTCTTTTGAGTTTCTGACTAGGAACACGCTCTCGGGTCCCTCAGACAGATGCCTGGGAGCCCGGGGCGCCCCGCCTCACTCGCCACTGTCTGTCCGCATCCACCTGGGGCAGGACGTGTCACACTCAATTATCCCGAAAAGCCAGGACCCCCCCCCCCCGCTCTGCGTGGGCAGGTGGGCAGCTCGGGGGCAGCGCCCCTCCCTGGCACCTGCGGGTCCGTCCAGCCAATCACGAGCTGAAAGGAGATCAGGGCGCAGATGGCAGGCCCGCTCTGAAGCATATGGACACCCAGATTCGCAGGGTGGGCGTGATGCTTTTGCGAAAATAAATCCACCTGAGGCAGCCCCGTGCGTTGATCAAAGCATGAAATTCCAGGGTTCATGAATACCCAGCTAAGCACGTTGTTCAACCAATGATCCGTTGGCTCTGCAGGGCAGGGGCAGGGGCAGGAGGGGCGGGTGGGCAGTCAGAGGTGAAGACGTTGGTCGGAGAGAAGGGCACGCCGCTGTCACAGGTCTATTCCCACGGGGTCGTCCCCAGGGCTCCGTGTGGGACCCACGAGGCTTCCCGAAGTTTCTTCCCATCTCACTCCCTCTGCGCCCACAAGGTCCTCACCTGGCCTCCATCCTGGGCCCAGGACGCCCATCTTTGCTTGTCCCCTGATGTCCACTGGTCTGGCTTCTTCAGTCCCTAAACAAGGGCCCCCCTCCCTCCCCTCTGCGTTTTCAGAGGAAGGATGCAGGCACTGGGCACCTCCCACCCCTCGTCCCATCCCCCACCTTGGCAGCTCCCATGGTCAGCCCAGCTCTGAAGATGCCACCGCGGCAGCCTTGTGCCCGGCAGGGTGTTAGCAGCAAGTGGACATTGATTTCCGAGTCCAGGCACGTGTCTCCATGCGCACACAGCCGGCTGCGTGGGCTGCTGCAGACCCCTTCCCTCCTGGGCCTCCCACCAGCCCACGCTCCTCACGCACCCCTGCCCTTTGCTTCACGCATCTGCCTGCCGCGCTCTGGTGTCTCGGTTACATGTCCAGGGGCCCGAGTGGATCGCCAGCCTGTTCTCCCAGCACGTTGCCTGCCGAGTTTGGCCTTTTCATCCTATAACCTGGCCCTGGGTTCCATGTCTGTGTTGACGCAGCTCAAATCCACATGAACAGGCCAGGCGTCTTCCCACAGGGAACGTCCACTGATCTACAGGCACAACCCCGCCCTGCAGTGGACCCCAAGGCAGCCCCGAGGTCCCTCCCCTGAAGCCTGGGCTGCCCAGCACTCTCCCGCTCACCCCCCCCCTCCTCCATGCTGTCCGCCAGCCTGCACCGCTCTGGACCCGTCCTCTCCCACATCCCTGCGGCCGGTGGGGCACAGCCGGGTCTCACCAGTTTTGTTCCTAAATACTTCTCAGCTGGGCTGACGCCTCCCGGAGGTGGGGGGAAGGAAGACCCACTCTCTGCTGGCCGCAGGTCAGGGACGTAGGCGGCGTGTCGGTGGTGGGGCGGCTCCCATTTCACCCAGGCTCACCACAACCCGGCATCGCGGCCCCTGCCCCGAGCGCCCACGGCCCGCCCCGTCTCTGTCCCCGTGCTGTGCCTGTCGTACAAAAGGAGCTCAGGGATCGTCGGTAGGGTTGCCACTGGTTACGCACTGGGCTGGTTCTCTGGGCCGCCCCGGCCCGTTCCTGCAAACACAGCGGCTTGAATGGCAAAATGCATCGTCTTCTAGCTCTGGAGCTCAGAGGTTGAAAACGGGTCTCTCTGGGCTAAGATCGAGGTGTGGGCAGGGCCGAGCTCCTCCTGGAGGCTCCGGGGAGAGCTTGCCCCCCCAGCTTCTCAGGGCCCCGCCTTCCTGGACTCCCCATCCCGCCTCCATCTTCCGAGTCTCTGCTTCTCCTCAGCCTCCCTCTCCCAGTCCTAGGACCCTGCGAGGACACGGGGCTCACTTGACGACCCAGGACAACGGCCTTTGCCCTGGAGCACAGGCCTGGGGCTCAGGCAGGCGTGGCACCCTGTCCGCCATGTGCGCCCCGATCCTCTCAGCCCAGCTCCAGCCGCGGACTCAGCACCGGCATGAGTTACGAAAAATAACGTTTTGAAAATTAGAAGTTGTCACAGGGCAACAGATTTATGACACACAGTGCAAGAAAACCCAGGTTATACAGGACAGTGGCACATGCGGGGTCTGCAGAGTTGGGACTCTCATGACATGATGGTTACTCTACAGTCATTTCATAAAAAGCCAATGCCGCCTTCTGCCGCCGCCCACGATGTACTGGGCCCCTTCCTCCACTGAAAACCCTGGTGTGAGGGCCTGCGCTGGTCTCCACCCCAGGACCGTTCTCATGGCTGTGACCCACAGAGCCGGATGATGACAAAAGTTGTTGTTTAAGCTGCTGAGTTGGTGGTAATTCGTCACGGCAGATACAGGACACGCACACATACCAGCTTCCCTGAGCTCTGGACCAGGACTGCTGACGCGGCCAGCACAGCGCCGCCGGCCATGGGCACCGCGGACCGGTCTTCTTCAATTACTTTTTACAACATTGTGTTTCTGGCGTACAGCAGAGCAATTCAGTTATACATACATATATATTCCTTTTCATGTTCTTTTTCATTATAGGTTATTGCAAGCGATTGAATATAGTTCCCTGTGCTGCACAGTAGTTCTCTGTTGTTTATCTGTTTATATACAGTAGTTAGTATCTGCAAATCTTGAACTCCCAGTTTATCCCTCCCCACCCTTTTCCGCCCCAGTAACCATAAGTTTGTTTTCTGTATCTGTGAGTCTGTTTCTGTTTTGTAGATAAAATCATTTGTGTCATTTTTTAGATTCCACATGTGAGCGATCTCATATGGTATTTTTCTCTGTCTGGCTTACTTCACTTGGTATGACGATCTCCAGGTCCATCCATGTTGCTGCAAATGGTGTTATTTTATTCTTTTTTATGGCTGAGTAGTATTCCATTGTGTGTGTATATCTCTCTATATAGATATATATGTGTGTCTGTGTGTCTGTCTATCTATCTATCTATCTATCTATCTATCTATCTATCTATCTATCTATCTATCTATATCACTTCTTTATCCAGTCACCTGTTGATGGACATTTAGGCTGTCTCCATGTCTTGGCTATTGTAAATAGTGTTGCTATGAATACTGGGGTGCAGGTGTCATCCTGAAGTAGGGTTCCTTCTGGATATATGCCCAGGAGTGGGATTCCTGGGTCATATGGTAAGTCTATTCCTAGTCTTCTGAGGAATCCCCATCCTGTTTTCCACAGTGGCTGCACCCAACTGCATTCCCACCAGCAGTGTAGGAGGGTTCCCCTTTCTCCAGCATTTGTCATTTGTGGATTTTTGAATGATGGCCATTCTGACTGGTGTGAGGGGACACCTCACTGTAGTTGCATTTGCATTTCTCTGATGATTAGTGATGTCAAGCACTTTTTCATGGGCCTGTTGGCCAGTTGTCTTCATTGGAGAAATGTCTGTTTAGGATCTGTCTTCTTTCTCCTCCACTTTCTGCAGAAGGCAGGTCTCCTCCCGGTCCCTGCACACACCTCCTCAGTCCCCTACATCCACCACCATCACCAGCCCTGTCCTCTCCGGTCCTGAGCACCAAGTATCCTGCCACATCCCCGCTTCCTGACTTGACCACCCTGGCTCAGGTCTGAACTTTGCGTGGCCTGGGGAGCGGTCGCTCCAAGCCCTGACCTCATGCCAGGGTCTCTCGGAGCCCGTCCCACCCGCAATTCCCTCTTGCTGCCCTGATTTGTCCATCTGTTTGGTCATTTGTCCATCGGCCGGAGTGCTGGGCTGTGGGAGAGCAGGGTTTGTGCTCCCAGGGGTGAGGTGGGAGTCTTGGAGGAGGGGTCACTTGTGCAAAGACCGGCAAGAGGTGAGGGAGTGAGCATCCCAGGGGGAGGCTGTTGGGCCAGGGCCCCAGGGCAGGAGCCTGCCTGTTGGGTCCAGGGAGAGTCCAGGGGAGGTGAGGGAGGACTCGGGGCTGACCATGATGGCCCCGGAGGCGAGAGGCAGGGGCGGAGGGGGACCAGGGCCTGGGTTCCCGGCATGGGCCCCCTGCGGCTGCGGTGGGAGCAGCCCGGGAAGCCTGGCTGGTGGCGGGGCTGCTGGGAGTCCCAGGCTCTGGAGGTGCACTTGGGTGAGGGCAGTGGAAGTGACCAGAAGGACCTGCATTCTGGACATTTCTGGAGGCGAAGCTGATTTCCTGGTGGACTAGGCTTGGGGCGTGGGAGCAAGTGGGGGACCCAGACCCCAGCTCACGTTGGGCAGGACTTCCCCCGACCTGGCTGTCTCTCTCCGGGAGGGCAGGGGCTGGGGCTTGTCCCCCGATTTATTTGCAGTTTTGTGCAAAGTTGTTCCAAGTGACCACGAGTGGTTACGGATGTGGTCTGACCTCCCCCAGGGCTCCCGTCCACCCCCTCAGGGAGCCCGGAGTCTGTGTGGTTGTCGGTCACCTTCCAGTGGACAGCCTGGGATTCAGGGAGGACCAGCGGTGCCCTGGGACTATGGAGGGACACGGTGCGGCAGGACGTGTGGTCCCCCTGGTGGGGCGGGACCAGGGACCAAGTGGCTGCATTGGATCTCGGTGCCATGGGTTGGTGGGCGTGGCCAGGTGGTAATCACAGTGGCCTCAAATGTCCCAGTCGTGTCCAGGACCCACTGCAGGGGCTCCACCTCGGAGCAGAAGCGGCCCGTGTGGCATTGCCCAGTGCGGGGTCGGGGTGTGTGGCTAAGGTGGGAACTTCCCACGGGCTCCCGCGACCCCCTGAGCTGCGGATTCACACACGATTAAACCCTGTTACGGCGTCGCTGCCTTTATGGACAGCTTAATTACTCGCTCCACGCCTCGGAAAGGTGCAGGCGTCTGATTTATGGTGGGGAAGAGCCACAGAGACGGGCAGCTCGCTGAGCTCCACGGGGATCTTCCCGGAGGAGACCGTCTTTCACTGGTTTGCCCAATAACTGAAGATTAATTGACTACGACCGCTCTAATGGGAGCCTCTTGACTGCGATTTTCCTCGCTGGGCCGGAAAACACAAAACAGAGTGGTGCTGGCTCCTGCCAGGGTCCTGGCGTGGCCGGGCCGTCTTGGGCCCCGTGAGCCGGAGAAGACGCGTCCAGCCCGTGGGACCAAGGAGCAGAGGGACGAGCGTGGTCCCCGCGCGGCCAGCACGTCCTGACTGCAGCCCGCAGTGAACACCGGCCCCGTTTATTTTGAAGTTTCAGACCGCAGCCCTCCTTTGGGGAGGAAGCCGCTGAAAACCAGTTGGCATGGGCGTTTCTCAACGTGTTTCCCATCATCTGCCTACTTATCTAGTTAGGAATTATCGTGCTTAAATACACTATAATATAGTATACTATACTATACTATAAAACACCCACATCCACACCCACACTCACCTACTGCTGTTGGGTTTCGCCTCCTCAGTTTTTACAGTCACCTGTTTCCACACGGTCCCGTCCCGCCCTGCGTTGTCACGAGCGCCCCTCTCTGTCCTGCTTCCCTGGCTTGGTTCATTTTTTATGCTGTAAGACAAAAATCGCCTCCAGATATTAGGTCCCCGACTCCCCACGTGGCTCGTGAGTTCTCTGCATTTGCTGATTACATTCGAGGGAGTTAAGAGTTGTTTAGTGTTTTACTTCTTTCACTCACACGGAAGTACCACGACCAGGGGACAAGTGTCTGAATTGAGGGCTCTTTTCTTCAGCACCGAGGACGCTGAAGGCAGACACGCGGTGTGGGTCCCCTGCGGCTCTGTGACCCTCTTTGCCGTCGGTGCCCTCAGGCTTCCCCGGGATGCCCGGGGTGCGAGCCCCCGGCGTCTCCGCGCTCACGCTCACCCCACGCCCCGTGCCCGTTCTGCCACTCACCACGCTTGCTCGTTTTTATCTCAAGTGTCACATTTTCACGCCCAGGGTCTCCCCAGCTTCCTCTTCGTGAGTTCTCCTCATCTCAGCTCTTCCCCGTCCTCTCACGTGCCCTTGGTCTTCCTTGTTGACAGGAGTTAACGCCTCAGTTTTCTGGGTGCCTTGCCCGCGTTTCTCGTGGGCGCCAGCTGCCCTCTGCTCTGGGGAGGGCGGCCTCTCCAGCGTCAGCCCCCAGGGTCGATGATGAGAGAGAGGGCGGGAGGAGACCGTGAAGCAGGGGCCACGTGTGATCGCGCTCGCCTGCTGCCTGATCAGCCCACACCTGCTTCCCCGCTCCTTCTGCAGCCCCAGGACGGGGAGCCAGGGCCTCACTCTGCCGCCCCTGCTGGGTGACGGGCCTGGGCTGAGCCAGCAGTGTTAAGTGGAACTGAACTTCTAGACTCTTGAAGCTTTCCTGGATTAAGATCACACACACACACACACACACATCCTTCAAATCGACAATAAAAATGCAGCTGACAATGAAAGAAGGGGGAAGAGACACACAGGCAAGTGAAAAACACTCGTGTGGATGACAGGTTCCCAGGTAACGCCGCCCTCCTCGCCGGCCTGAGCAACCCTAACACAGCGCCTAGCCCCCTGTCGCAGAGCGGAGGCGGCGTGCCTCCCCTCAGTCCCCGGCTCTTGGCGTTTTTAGGTACAGTTTTGTTTGCAGACCTCCTCTGTCATTGCTTTGACACCACCGGGGAAATTCTCCGGTTCATTCCTGACTTCTCGCGTCGCCGAGCTGTGTTTTCTTTAAATTTGCAGCATAGTGTACGATTCATTTTTTGAAATCTTTTCAGCACAATTAAAAGAAATGAATTGCTTCTTAATTACATGGTTGGAACTCTGGCAGTCTCACTTCTGCCCAGTTGTTGCATCAAGCACAGAAGTGCATGGGTCAGCGTCTCCCGGAATACTGTTACCGTGTGCTCACCTCCACCTCCCTTCTCTACTTGCCTGTTAACTTTGCTCATTAAAAATGCTCATTGTGTTTTAGGCATGTGCTCTGTAAGTAGCAAATAGGGGAACTTAGTTTTTTATAGTTTGTGCAAACTCCCCTTTTAATGTGAAGAGAAGTTTGTTGAATTTTAAAATAATAATTGAAGGGAGAGGGTACAGTTCAGTGGCAGGGCGCGCGCAGACACACGAGGCCCTGGGTTCAGTTTAACGTAACTTAAATAAACAGACGCCTCATTACCTGCGTCCCCAAGAGCCCCCAGCAGCTTGAGCTGCAAAACGTGCGGCGCATCACCCGGCTCGGCAGACGCTGGCCCGGCCCACGTGGCCGCCGGCGTGCCCCGCGCACCGCGTCACCCGCTTCGCCCTGAAGAGCTGGCTTCTTGCGCCGTGTGCTCGCTGTGCCCTCGTTTCTCTAAGGCTGTCTCTCCTCTCAGCGCATTCCCGACGACCCGTGCTTATCGCTGTCTCCTCTGACCCGCAAGGGGAAGACGTCTGTGTTCATCATTCTTTGATTTGCTCCTTTGCCCAAGACCACGTGTAAGACTCATTCACACTGAGGTGAATACCGTATTTTCGCGGCTCTGGGTTGCTGGCTTTCAGGGGCGCTGTATTTTTACATTCTGCTGTGGGTGGGTATTTAGGCTGTTTTCAGGCTGTTTTTCTTCTGTTAAAAATAGTGCTCAACAAGGATGGAGTAACAGGAACCAGATTTACTTTCCCATCTGAAAAAAACAAAGAACACAGGAACAGAAGCTCTGTATGAAACAATGCTTCTCAAGACGCTGGACACCAGGCAATGAAGGGTGACCCCCGCTCAGACACCAGCTGGATCCCAAGGGAGCCCAGGTAAGCCCCTGGGGGCTGTGCAGGCGGGGGAACCTGAATGGTGGGCGGAGGTCCGTCAAAACTGGCAGCCCCGCCCCCCGAGCTGAGGAAGTGGAGCTGAGGGTCTAGAGAGACCACTGCATCTGGATTTCATGAGACATGGTGCCCCGGAGATCAGAGATGGGCAGAAAGAAGCCTGGGGTTTTGCAGAGGGCCCCTCGAGTGTGTATCAGACACCCACACTGGGAAGGTCTTCGGGCGAGAACGGGCCCCACGCCAGCTGCTCAGGCAGGGACACCACCAGCCGGCCCCGACAGCTGGCTTCACAGTTCAGGCGCTGGGTGGAGGACCCGGAGGCCCTGCGTCTCCAGGAAGAGGGGATGACTGGTCCCACACTGTGTACTCCTGTTGTCCTGTGAATGAACCTTAAGGCAAAACCCAAACGACAAACTGTTTCCAAGGACCTTACCTGCATCCCAGACCCAAACGCAAGAACATTTGCAGGATCACAAAAGCATCTGATAAAACTCACAGTGTCCAAACAAAAAAAGTAAAGCCATGCCAAGAAATTGAAAACCACGACATATGAGAAGAAAGATGAATCAATAACCAGGCAGGTTTGAAAAGGACAAAACCGGAGGCTAATGCCACCTGATTTCACGACTTCTTATAAAGTTACAGCGATCAGAGCAAAGTGGTCCTGGCATAAATGTGCACAAACAGATCAATGGGACGAACAAAATCCTGCAATAAAGATAAACAGATCGAAGGAGCAGTCACAGACCCTGCAAAGGCAGCACCTGGTCCCCACCGGGGGCGCAGACCCGGCTCAGCACACGGGAAACGGTGCTCTCGGCCACTTGCGTTGCGGCAGGTGAACACACATCAGTGCACCCAAAACAAACGTCTGTCTGTAACTTGCACCAGAGACGTCACCTCAGAGTGGGCCCCAGACCCAAGTGCACGGTCTGAATGAAACTTACAAACAAAGGAGAAAACATTCGTGCCGGGGTTAGGCAAACATTTCTTAGGCATAAAACCAAAAGCATGCGCTACAAAAGGCCATTTCCCCAAAATTCATCAGAAACAAGGACTCCTGCTCTTTGAAATACACTACGGACAGCATGAAAATGCAAGCCGTAGCCCGGGAGGGAACATTCGCACGTCGTGGGTCTCATGGGAACCTGAACCAGCCCGGACAGAGAGCCCTCGCAGGGCGGCGGTAGGTAGCCCGCAGCTCACAAAAACGAGTAGTGGGTGCGACCAGGCGGGGCTCGGGGGGCACAGCAGCACCTGCGGGGGCTCCAGCCGCCGGTCCCCAGGGAACGCGCCTGCCAGACTCTTCAGGAGTAAAAAGAATGACCACAGGGCGTGGGTCAGGAGACCCGGGCGTGCACACCACCGGAGGCTGCCAGCATTGACGAGGGACGGGCCACTGAGCCCGGAACGTCGCGGGCGCTCTCAGAATGACTAAACCGAAAGAGAGAAGGCGGCCGAGGAGCACTTACCTCACGCTTCCGCTTGTGCGAGGTCCTGGGAGTGCAGCCCAGCTCGCAGGGGAGGAATGCAGACCCGGTGCACTTGGGAACGGGAGGGGGGGGCAGGGCGGGACTGCAGGGCGCAGGGCAGCCCTGGGCTCTCTGCCTTCGGGCGCTGTCCGGCCCGCGCCGACCGGCTCGTACAAGCCGTCTGTTGGATGACCACACTTTGCATCCACTCGTCTGTCTGTGGTCACGGGGTGGCTGTCTCCTTCCCGCCGTGGGTGTCGCCGTGCTGTGCACGTGGGTGTACAAACATTTGTCCAGGTCCCTGCTTGGGAGTGATAATAATCTTTATGAGTGTGAGGGGCCCACACATCTTCCCTACCACTTTTGCTAAAAAATCAGCCATGATCCCACGGGTCCCCAGGCTCTTCGAGACGCACAGGAGGAGGGCTGCAGAGGGCAGTGGGCGCAGGTCCCGCCTGCGGCGGGGTCTCTCTGAAACACCGGGCACTGGCTGTCAGGAAGACATGGGCCAGCCCCTCACCCCTCCTCCCGCCCCGGGCAGCTGCTCCTGCACCTCGCGCGTCAGCCGAGCCCCTGTCTTCCAGGTCCTGAGGCTTCGACTGCTAGGGTGGCCGGTGAGCGGTCTCCCCCGGGGCCAGACTCGCCGGTGGGCGGGCTCTCAGGGGTCAGACTTGCATGGGGCTCTCAGGCTCCGGGCCACCCTCCACCTGCCCTCATCACCGGGGGCCAGGCACCCCACAGCTGTGTCCCGGAGCCCACGGACACACCCACAGCCCTACACCTGCGGCCAGCCTCGCCTGCGCTTCCTGCAGTAAAGGGGCCTGTCCACGTGTCCCCCTCCCTGCCTCCTGACCACCCTGGTGCTTCCCGGTGGCCCCGTTATGGGGTGTGCTCCCTCCTCTGGGGAGCTGTGTGTCACAACTTGCTTCTCCACAGCAGTTGTCTCCTGATCTGTCAGCCGGCCCAGCAGAAAGGGTGGCACCCAGCCGGCACCACCATGTGGTGACCGAACAAACTGGACTGAATGTTGTCTCAGACCATTCGCGTGTCCGAATTCTGGACACAGATCTTCCTCCTCTTATTGGGGGGGGGGTAATCCCAGCCAGCCGATTGTACACTGAGAACATCACACGTCAGAAGTGCATGTAACACGCCCGACCCCCGAGCGTCGCGGCTTGGCCCTGGTGATAGATGACTATGTAATTTCTGATGTGACAACTCATTTCCCAAACAGAAGCAGAAACCGCCTCCAACTGTCCTTGCCTGGCAGCCGCCCTGCCCACCCAGGCAGCTCTGCTTGCCTTCCACCCCGAGCTGCTCCTCGGGGGCATCGAGGACCCACCCAGCCCCGCAGGGGCGGACGCCCGTCTGATTCTGCTCCGGCAAGACGCTCACACATGCGGAAACCCCGACAGCCCAAGAGTCAAAGTTCTTAATAACATTTTCCGAAGAACTGCATTTTATGAACGCACGGAGAAAATACGGTCTGGTTTTAACACTGCATTATGAGCCTCTGACCACGGATTTAAAATATGCTTTATGCATGAATGTATAAAATTAGCATATGCTGCAGTAAAGTCTCGCTGTTGTACATAAAGTCCATTATGATAAAAGCTGTAAAGTTAGCCCTGAGCGGAGGATTGAAAAACGAGGAAGGGAAACGCTTTTGGCCAGAGGGGACGAGGTCCCCCAACACAGCCTTCCTGCTGCCACGTACTTTGACTCGCTCTTGCTGAGGTCTTCACGTAGGACCCAAGAAGGGCCAGGGAGCAACCGGTGGGCTGGTCGTGGGAGGAATAACGCCACCCTGAGCCCGGCGCCCGCCGAGCAGCTGCAGATTTGCCCCCGAAGTACCTTTACAGCAAAACCCTAACACTGAGATCCCGGAGCCCTTCCAAGGGGAAACCATGAGTGGTGTCAAAGCGTGGACACGGACGTCGCCCCCAGGCTGCGCAGCCGAGGGGTTTGTGTGGGAGTCACGCACCACGCGGAGCACCGCGCGCCCAGTGGGACGGGGCGGGGGGTCCCGGGCACGGCCCGCCACGGCCGCCCCCGCCCCAACCACGCGCCCCAGCCACACGCCCACACACCGCCGGGTCTTGGGCTCCACACAGTAGGCAGGAATTTATGAAACAAGTAGACAGAAAATTCTCAAAGATACAGAAAACAAACAACACCGACCTGTTGACATTAACGGAACATTCCACCAACTGAAAGCAAAACACACACTCTTTTCCAGCCCAAGTAGAGTGTTTCCCCAGGTAGACCACATCTGGGCTGGAAAATAAGTTTCAAAGGATTCAAGTCATACAAAGCATGTGTTCTTAGCGCAATGGGATTAAATTAGAAATTAATAACAGGTATATCTTTAGAAAACTTCAAAATATTGGGAAATGGAATAACCCGCGGATGAAAGGACACCACAGAAGGGAGCTTAGAAAGTCTTGTGAACTGAACAAAAATGGGAAAAAATCGAAATGCACGGGACGTTGCCAAAGGAGTGCTCGGGAGAGGATTTACAGTCTCACGTGTCTCTATTAGGAAAAAGAAGCCTTAAATCAACGCCCGCCCTCTTCACCTTAAGAAACTAGAAGAAACAAGCAGAAGAAAATAATGAAGAAAATAATCGGAGTAGAAATAGAAGAAAATGGGAAAATAACTGAGAAAGTAACTGAAACAGAAAGCCAGTTCTTTGAGAAAATCAATACAAAATAAAAAATTATCACCTCTAGCCCTTCTGGGCAGGACAAAAAGAGAGAAGACGTCAGTGCCCACCGTCCGGAGTTTGGAGGGACCATCACACAGACTGCAGATAGGAAAGTGTCACCAGCAACTCTACGCCAGTGGCTTAAACCGCTCGGGTGAAATGGACACGTTCCCTAAAAGACGCCGCGCATCGAGGTGCTCGAGAAGAAACGGGGGTATGACTACCCTTACCGCTACTTTAGAAATCGAATCTGGGCCTGGAAACTTTCCCACAAAGGGACCCAGGCCCCGGTGACTCCAGCGGTGAATCCCCCCGGACACTCAAGGGAGAAATAATGTCCTTTCCACACAAATTCTTCCAAAAATGAAAAAGAAGGCAATACTCCTGAATTAAATCCATGAGGCCAGCTTTACCCTGGTACAAAAAACAGCAGCATTACAGTCAAACTGCAAACCCATGCCCCTCGTGACTATAAAGGCACAAATTCTAAACACAAATTTAGCAAATTAGTTCAGATAATATATAAAAGAGACGCCATGTCTTGTTTTTTAGTTGAAAAACGTTTTACCTTTTCATTCTGTTCAGCCATCTCTCCCACCCCAGTCGCCACCTGTGGCCACCACCAATCTGTTCTCTGTATCTATGAGCTTTTTATTGTTATGTTTTTACTTTTAATGTTTTTAGATTCTGCATAAAAGAAATCATGCCGTATTTATCTGACTTATTTTACTTAGCATAACACCTTCAAGGTCCATCTATGGTATCCCAAATGGCAAGACTTCATTCTTTTTTTATGACTGAGTAGCACTCTGTTGTATACACACACACACACAACTTTATCCAGTCATCTGTCAGTGGACATTTAGGTGCTTCCATGTCTTGGATATTGTAAATAGTGCTGCTATGACCATTGGGGTGCAGGTGTCTTTTCAAATTAGTGTTCTTATTTTCTTCAGATAAAAACCCCCACAAGGAATTCCTGGATCACGTGGTAGTCTTCTTTTTAATTTCCTGAGGAACCTCCGTACTTTTTCCGCAGTGGCTGCACCAATTTGCACCCCACCAGCAGGGCACGGGGGTTCCCTTTCTCTGCACCCTCAGTCCGACCAATCTGCAGCTTTGAAAAACCTACAGCTAACACCACACTCACGGGTAAAAGAGCAAATGATCCCCCTCATGGTTAGAAGAAGTGAAAGGTGTCTGTTCTCACCACTTCTGTTCACCTCTGTGCTGGAGATCTGAGGCAACGTAATAAGGCAAGAAAAGAGGCACAAGGAATCTGTCCATAAAGAAAGAGGCAGTACGTCTTTGTTCACGGACGATATGATCCTCTGCGCAGAGTCAGACAGGATCTCCAAAGAAGCTCCTAGAACTAACGAGTGAGCTAAGAAGTGAATTTTAAAAGGTTGCAGGAAACAAGACAAAAAAATACGCACGAATGGCGAGGACTGCGGGAGCTCCTGGAGGGAACGGAAAATGCCACGACCGCTTAGGAAAACGATCTGGCCGCTGCTCACAGCCCGCTCCGGGGGTTTCCCTGAAAGAAGCGGCATCGTTTGCTCCTGTAAAGACTTGAAAATGAGTATTCATAGCGGCTTCATTTGCAGTGGTCAAAAACTGGAAAAAAATACGAATGTCCATTGACAAAGGGACAGATAAACAAATGCTTGTGTCCCTGCCAGGGGCACTTTTCAGGGGAAGCATGAATGCAGTGTTGACACAGGCGGTAACACGGGTGAGTCTCCAGACGGCGAGGCACGCTGACAGCACCCGGGCGGGCGCTGCGGACGGTGGGGGGTCACTCACAGACCACCCCAGTCGGTGCGGGCCAACGTCGGGGACAGACGGCAGCTGGAGGGAAGGTCCCCAAGGAAACCTTCGGGGTGAACCACGTGCTCATTTGCTGGGTCGTGGTGCTGCTTTCACAGGTGTGCACCCACGTCGAGACTTAGCAGCGTGTACGGTGCAAATCCGGGCAGGACACTGTGTCGACTTTATGTCCATCAGGCAGGTTTAGAAACATAACAAAAGTGGGGGCGGTGTGCTTAATTTTAGAATTCTGCCTTTACAGTCTGACTCTGGCCACTGTTAACATCAAGCTTTAAATGGTTAAATTCTGTTCTTTTATAGAGATTTTTAACGTAGGGAAAGGTACGGCCCAGATAAATAGACGCCCGGGGCAAATTCCATCATGGCTAAGGCGACACCTTCTCACCCAAACCAGGCCACCTCCGGGGTGGAGACAACGGGTGTCCCCCGAGATCGTCCTCAAGCCTGGACAGATGCCACCCTGGTCGTGGCGGACGTCCCAGCTCCCGCCCGTCTCCCCGGGACGTCTGGGGCTCCACCCACACAGGCTGTTCCTCACTGCCTGCGTCCTGACACCCACACATCAGACCCACTCTCCTGCCCCCGCCCTCAGCCCCTGAGCTCCACCAACACCCCAGAAAGGGGCCTGTGCTCCTCTGAGCCTGTGACACGTCGACAGGAGGTTCTCAATATGTATTTAGGGAAGAAACCCACGAATAAATGGCATCCTTATTGGATGTAAAATTGAGTGTCCGCCGGGAGCACTGCCTTGCTTTTTACACGTGGGTATCAGTGACATGGAAGCCCTGCCTCCACGTTCACATCCCTAGTGTTTGCCCATGTTCCCGTGTGGATGGCGTGGCTGTCACAGAAGAGCATCCTGGGAAGGGGCCTTGCTGTCGCCCCCCAAGCACCGAAGTGGACATGGTGGCTTCTCCCACGAGCAGTGACCAGTGTCTTCCCCCTGAGGGCTGCCTCTGAGTTCACAGGTCGACTTCCCTTTGTCCTGTCTTGTCTCCACGTCCTGCACCGTCTTCAGAGACCATTTACCTGATTTGCTAATGGGAGCCCAGCTCTTTTTAAGCAGAAGGTTATTTTACTTGGGTGTTTACTGGTGATTCGCAGCTTCAAATTAGACCACCGGGGAATTCTCTGAGGAGCCTGCGGAGTTTCCATGGCAACCCTGGCCTGAGCGAGGCAGGCCGGGGACCAGCCACTCCCCGTCCCACCGCACTCTGGGCTCGGAGCCTCAGCAGCTCTGCCGGTGGCCGGGAAAGGGGTGCGAGGCCCTGACACCGGTGTTTTCTTCGGGCTCGGATGACGCAAGCCCCTGAGTCACCAAGTGGCTTCCCCCAGCCAGCCTGGTCGGGTGCTCCTGTGCACAGGTGCACGGCCGCCTCTTCTGTTAGGAGCACGGTCCTCGCAGGCAGCCTCCTGGGTCATCCTGCCTGAGGGCCCTTCGTAGTTGGGGGCCAGGTCCCCTCTTTCCAACAGCATCAGCATCAGGTGTTCCGATCCTGAGCCTCAGAGCCCTGAGCTCAGAGTCCCCGTCCCCCCGACCCCCCTCTGTGCTCCTGCCCCCCCACCCCCAGCCCCCACCTGTGTTCCTGCCCCCTCATCACTTTTCTCCAGGATAATTAGCAGAAGAAATAATCTGTGTCATTTGAAAAGACTCAGAAGCCACCTATTATTTCAGAAGTTAAATTGAAAAAGTCCTCAGGGAATGGCAGAGGTTGGAGCCACTTGGGCCCAGAGGGGCTGAGACCCGGGATGCACTTGGCGGGCGGCGCGAGGCTGGGGAAGCTGAGGACCTCTGACGCGTCTGAGGGGGACGGGCCGGCGGGCGGGCGGACCCCTCCAGCAGAGACTCCCTTGGGGGCGGAGGGGGGGCAGCGGCAGGGCTTGTGAGGTGGGGCGGACGGGGCTTCCTCCGCCTCCGCAGGCAGCCCGGCCCGAGGGACAGCCAGCCAATCTGCTAATGAGTCAACAGCAAAATGCCCCACGGCGCACGAACGGGCCCTGGCGGGAGGGCCCTGCATCTCAGGACCATGTGGGCGGGCGCTGGGCACTGGAGCGAAGCTCTCCGTCCACGGGCGTCCCTCCCCAGCAGAGCCAGACCTGGGGCCCTGCCCCTACAGCGGGGCCAGGAGAGAAGAATTGTTGGTACGAAGCGGCGGGCCTGAGCCCACGCTTCGCTCCCCGGCTGGCGGATTGCTTTCAGAATGGAAATACTTGAATCTGTGTCTCGCCAGGTTGAGAGTTCGCGCTTTTCATTTCCCACCCGAATCAGCCAAGACCGTCACGGGTTTTCGATGGTGGGGGCCTGTCGTCCAAATCTTCCTTCCCCGAGTCCTGCCTTCCCTCCCCACCGGGGACGTGTTCACGCACCAGCTGACGTGACAGTGAGATGGGTCGGCGCCTGAGACGTAGGAGACTGAGACGGAAGGGGGGCTCCGCCAAGTGGAGGGAAGTGAGGACGGACAAGGCCCAGGAGACCTCGAAGAGCAGCCCGCAGCCCCGGGGGCGGGGCCCGGGCAGAGCGGCTCCAGCTAAGGGACCAGCGAGGGTCCCCGGGAGCGCTCGCATGACCGGCTCTGTTCCCGGCAGTGTCACAAACGCCGGGTGTGACATCGGGAGCCTTCCTGTCCTTCCATGCCCTCGGGCAAAAACAGAACCGACACCTGCTTCCTGTCTGTCTAGCCTGATAAGCGCATCACTTCGTGGCTGCAGTTATAACCCACCTGCTACTAACAGCAGGGCCGATCAGCCCATTCTCATAGTTGATTGTTATTCTCAAAGGTGTGCCCCGAATCTGGCCCTCAGCCCAGCCTGCCGCCCGTTTCTAAAAATGACGCTTGTTGGGTTGTGGCCGTGTTCCCTGCGGTTGCTCTTGAGTTGTGCCGGGACAGAGTCCACGGTCCCCGCCCCCCGGTGACGGTGCCCTGGCACTTTCTCCCCTTGGGTGGGTGGGGAAGGTGGCCCACAGCTCCGGGTGGAGTGTGGGGAGGGGAGGTGTCACCCCTGTGACTGGGTTACGCCATCGCGGGAGCCATCTTCCCGTGTCCTCACTGCTGTCTCGGGAGGAGCCTGTCACGTTGTGAGAGGGACGCGGCCCCGTGGCTGGAGGTGGGGCGGCTTCGAGGAGCCGAGGGCGACCTGGGGCAGAGCCGGCGGGGAGCCAGGGCCTCGGGGAGCCAGGGCCTCGTGCTGCAGCCGGGCAAGCAGATTATTCCTGGAACTCGAGGGAGCTCGGGGTCACCTCCTCGCCTGGTGGAGCCGCAGATGAGGACCGGCTGCGAGCACCCACAGAACCGCGAGGCTGTGAGCCGGGATGAGCCTCTAACTTGGGGCCACATCAGGCAGCAGCCGAGAGCAACCGTGCGCTCCAGCCGCGGAGGTGGGGCCGGGCGGTGGGGCCGCGCAGCTGGCCAGGCGGAGCGGCGGGCATGCGCCCCCGGCACCGGGCAGAGGCGGGGCCGGGCAGACTTCTCTGAGGCCTGCTCCCTTGGCGGCAGCTCTGAAGACGGCTGACTCGGGCCGACTCGGGGTGGCTGGGCGTTCCCGGAGGACTCTGGGCGCCGCAGCCTGGAGTGAAGGGCGAGGCAGCTTTCGGGGCAAATCACCAGGTCGACTGATCGTCTTGCCGACGTGGTCGGTGTTCCGCTGGATCAGCGGTCTGGCCGCAGACGCCCCCGAGCAAGGCCGTGCCGGGGGCCCGGCCGCCACTCGGCGGCTGTTTACCCTGGAGGCTGTGCGGAGCAATTCGGCTGGAGCCCGATGTGGCGGGGCGCTGGCGGCTGTTAGGCGGCCCGTGAGACACGAAGGGCCGCCTCAGGGCTGGCAGCGCCAACTAGAACCGACGCCCTGCGTCCCCGCGGTGAGGGCAAGCTGCTCTGCTTTCGGCCTGGGCTGCTGGGCGGCAGCCGCAGCGCTCTGGACGCCTGCGTTGTCCCATGGAGCTGCCCAGGGTGACCCGGAAGACCGCAGGCCCACTGGGGCCACCGTCAGCATAAGCCCCTGCGGCTCCGACGGGGACGTGTCCTGACACTCGGGCTTATAGACGAAGCCGCGTCTCCTAGTTCTCTCTAGGTCAATGTGCCTTATTTTCCCCAAACATTCTCCCTTCCTTCAAGCCAGTATGTAGATCTGCCCCGCGCCCCCAGCCGAGTGCCAGCCCGCCCAGGAGTCCCGGGCCTCAGTCACGCCTCCTGAGCCCGCGAAGGGGCCTGCCCTTCCTCCATGGGTCACTCTTGGTTCCAGGTGGCCGTGGTCTTGCAGGAAGGGGTCACGGCAGCCAGGCTCCTCTCCCTGGACGGGAGTCAGGGTGGGACTCAGGCAGAACGCCCCCTGCCCCCGCCAGTCAGCTCATCCCGAGGACGTGTGGCCACTGGGAGGCGCACTCCTGCCGCAGTGCCCAGGCCATGCTCCGGCCCTGCTGAGCGCCCAGGGAGGCTCTTCCTGCTGGGTTTTGGGGGTGTCCCAGGTCCTGACTATCATCTCATCCAGATTTGTATTTACTTGACCCCATGTGGGAGGAGAGGGTGGCGGTGAGGAGGCAGCTGTGGTTTGGATCTGGTTCTGCTGGGAGGGTGGGGGGCGCCGTGGGTGCAGTGCTGGTGGAGGTTGGGGGGTGAAGACGTTGGGTGTGAGTGGAGCGGGGTGGGGTGGTCAGCTGGCTCCTGGCCGTGCAGGACCTCACAAGCACCCTGAGCATGCAGCCTTCACCCCGAGCTCCGTGGGGTCTCTGGACGCCGTGGGCAGCACCTCCGCACGCAGGGGGAGCCCTCTGGCCGCAGGGAGGCTGACACCCAGCCACGCCCGTGAGCTCAAGGCCATCGTCGGGGCTCAGCCTGCTTGTTTTCCCAACAGACCGCCAGGATCACTTTGTCACGTCCTGCCCAGTCCCTCGGAATCTTGACTGGAAACGAGTGAAACTGAGGCATCAGTTCTGGAAGAACCAGCGGCTCAGACGCTTCGTGTGGCCTTTGCTCGAAACTTCATCACCTGGTCCCAGCGACCGAGATGACGGACACCCAGCTGCGTCTCTTACTTACTTACTGATTTGTGTTCCACACCAAAGAACTCTGCAGTAAGAGATTGGGGAAGGGCTTGTAACAGAACGGCAGCCTCCCACCCCGACGGTCTGCAGCCCTGCGTCCACTCTCAGGAAGCAGGACCTCCCAGGACGTGGCCCCGGCCACATTTCCAGGCGACCTGCGGTAGCTCAGTGACCGCTGTCCTCCGTCCTCCCCACGGCCCTGCTCTGACCCGCGGCCGGGACTGCCCAGCCGGCTCATCACAGACCCAGAGGGGTCATGGGACCCCAGCACCTCGCCTGGATTTGATTTGCACTTCTTTTCCTGGAGGAAATTCAGGGGACAGAGCCCAGCTTTCTCCAAAACAGAACCGTGCCTCGGGAGGGGGAGGTGCCTACGCGTCCTCACCCCTCCAGGGCGTTCCCTGAGGTTTGAGCGGGGGTGACAGTGACGTCGGGAAAGACTCCACCGGACACAAGAGTGACAATTGTGCTGTGACAGCCCCGCCCTCCACGGTCTCAAGAGAGAAACAGCCCAGGGGCCCAGGCCCCTGCACAGGTGGCGGGGTGACCGCCAGGTATCACAGTGGGACGGTGAGTGGAGCCTGCGTCCGGCCCGGCCACTCCCTCGTGACCAGCCCTGGCCGTCTGCCGGGACCCTCTCTGAGCCCACGGGACACGGCACCTCAGCCTTGGGTGCTGCGGGGCCAGGAAACACCGTCCCCACCTGCAGAGCCCTCCTGTCAGCACCGGTGGTTTCCCCGTGAGGGCGCGTGTCCCTCCTTGGCCTCTGCGACCTGCCTCCAGCACCAATGACCTCGCTCTAACCGTGGGAAAAGTGGCCGGAATGCTGGGCAGAGCCGCCCTGCGAGGTTCCCGACCAGTTGTCCAGAAAGCTGTCAGGCCACCAGAACCGAGGAAAATCCGAGAAACGGGCAGAGGGAGCCGAGGAGACGAGACGGCTGGTTCATGTGCCCTGGGTGGGTCTGGGGCGGAAAAGGGACATGACCGGGTGAAAACGCAGGAAACCCCGCAGCTTGGGGACTCAGTCCGTGACGGCGTGCTGACGTGCTGATGTCATTCATCGCAACAAGTGTCACTAAGTCACCCGAGGGGCCGGCGAGCGGGGGACTGGGGCGGAGGATACTGTGCCGTCTTGGCAACTTCTCAGCAAATCCGAAACTGTCCTAAGGTTTAAAAAAGTTTAATAAATCAAGAAATGAAAGAAAGTTCTATCTCTGGGGCCAGCAGAGGCCCCAGGGACGGGCGTGGGGAGACATGGTGGCCGCAGGTGCGGTGCCCCGAGATGCCCAGGGAACCGGCCACGTGTCACGCGAGCTCGCGATGTGACTGATTGTCAGAACCCAGACCGTACGTGCACCCCGCCCACAGCCACCCCGGCCGGCCGAGGTTCCGAGAGGGTGGGTCCTGTCTGAGACCCTCTGAGGCTGTGGTCTGCACACGGGGAGGGATGTGCGGCCACGCCTGGTCCCCGGGCTGGTCCCCAGTGGCCCACACTCTCCGCCCGCTGCCCCGGGGCAGTCCGAGGGCGCGGATGCAGCCTCGCTGTGGGCTGTCCCCCAGGAGGGCGTTTCCTCATTACCCGGGGGTGGGGGGGGGCGATCCCCAGTCGGCAGCTCTTCCGGACTGACCTTTGGGGACCTGGGTCCTCCCTCCCGCCTCCAACGCCAGCCATGGTGACGTTCCGGCCTCCTGGCCAGGGGAAGGCTCCTTCCTCCCGGGAGACCAGGGCAGCCAGCACATCACCTGCCCTGGACCCACCGCCTGCAGGGCAGGCTCAGGGAAGGAGGGGAACGGGGGCTGTTTCGCGGGCACTCGGCCGCCTCAGCCTGCTCCCCTCGGTCTACACCATGCGAACGGGGAGGGGCTGGTTCTTCCGAAACAGATGTGTTTCTGACACCTTCACTGCCAGTTCCTGTGAGTCACACCCCAGCCTTTCATCCAAGCTGACGCGCGAACACTCATCTCAGTGCTTTGCAGCAAACACGTCTTGTGTCTTTCCTGCTTTGCCTAACTTTGAGCATCTCAAACATTACAGCTAATTAATCACCAGTGGGCTTTGTCAAGCTTCGCAGTGGAGGAGAGACAGCCGTGGTGAGGGGCTGCCCTGTGTGTCCGGGGGGTTCAGCGCCCCCAGACGTGAGCAGACAGAGTAGCACCCCCCGATTCGTGATGGTCAGGAGTGGCTCCAGGCATCGCCACGTCCCCGAGGGAGCAAAGTGACCCAGTTGAGAACTGTTTCTCCAAAGTGTACTTTTTTGTGAATTTCAGGTAAAAGACGAGTTTGGAGCCACTAGCCGGAAAGGGGACACAGACAGGAAGCTGGAGCACACAGCAAAAGCAGCCGGGCTCTGTGACTGGGGACGTGCATATCGCCACACGCAGTGATGGCTGCTGTCACCCGCCGGAGCCTGAGCGTGTGCGCACGCATGCTGTGCTTGCACACGTCTATGTGCGTGTGTATACACGCGTGTCTGTGTGCAGGTGGGTGGGCGTGCACATCTGTGTGTGCACACGCCTGCACGTTATCCGGAGGAGGATGGGGAGGACGCTGACAGAGCTGCATCCGGCCACCACGCGGAGGCTGACCCCCCTCCCCTCTGCCGGGCTGACGGCTCACAGCCCGACCCGGTCCTGCAGTGAATTCCAGATGCACCGTCTACAGCGATTTAACAAATCAAAGCTTAAAACTTGAAAGAAACAGTATAAAGAATGAATCAAATATTTATCAAACCACTGGAGGCGAAAGAACATTACAAGTGTAGAAATAATAAAAGAAATCATAAAGGAAAGTGGGGAGAACACGGACACCAGAAGAATTAAACACGGAAGCCGTTGGTAACATGCTGAGGACTAGGTACATATGTGTCTTCTGGGGCTTCCCTGGGCTGGGGCCGCCGTGGAGGCTGGATTGGTGGCCTGAGCCCGGGGCTGACGGTGTCACAGCTGGGGGTGACCCAGCCGACCCCCAGCCTCGGTGAGAAGAGCCACCTCTTACACAGCATTTGGGCCCCTGGACCTCGAGTCTGGGCGCTGGTGAGACCCCCGTTCACATGTTAGACATGTGTCTGCAGGCTGGTGGGATTCACCTGAGCAGGAGCTTGTCTGGCTCAAATTTCAAATAACAACCATCTTAAGTAATTCTGGACGTGGGGGTCCTCGTTCCCTGGACGGTCCTCGGAAGCTGGCTGTCTCCTCGGGCGGCTGTAACAGATGCTGCAAAGCCGTAGATGGTACAAACCACCCACCCCAGCTCCGGGGCTGCGCGCCCTCCCCGGCTCCCGGGGGGGGGTCCTTCCTGCCCCTCCCAGCTCCTGGGGGCCCAGCGATCGCGGTGCCCCTGGCTTGTGGCCACATCCCTCCCGTCTCTGCCTCTGTCAGCACATGGCCTTGTCCCCGGGTGTCCGTGTCCAGAGATCCCTCTTCTTATGAGGACACGGGTCCTATGGGACTGGGCCCGCCCTAAGCCGGTGAGACTCGTCTGACCCGATCACACCTGCAGAGACTGCTTCCAAACGGGTCTCACTCACAGGGCTTGGGGGTTTGGACTTGTACACGTCTTTTTCAGGGGACGTGCCTCAGCCGACCACACCTGCCGCCTGTCGGTGCTTAGCAGACCCGGGCGCGAACGTGAATTTGACGTGGATTTTCTAGAAGCTCATAAATCAGGCGGGTTCCTGGGACCCACACTTAGGCAACAGGATTTGAAAACTATCTGATGCGAACAGAGCCATTTTCTGCCCGTCTGCACCCCGGACCCGCAGGCTCCCTGGGACACGTACTCCAGGACCAGACGGCCGCTAGGGGTCCCCACGGCCTCAGCAGGGAGCCTGCCCCAGGGCCGGTGACGGGGCCGGGCCTCCGGCACTGACTCTGGTGACAGACGTCCCGAAGCCAAAACCAGAGGTGCCTGGGAGCGGTGAGCTGGCACAGCCCTGCCTGAGCAGCGAGAAGGCCGCTCGTGCGCTCGGGTCCGCGGGTGGGAGCCAGAGGCTGAGACGGTTCGGGAACAGGAGACCGGTCTGAGCCCGCTGGCTCCGGGCGGCCCGTGCGAATCCCAGGCTGCTGCCCCCCAGGTGGACGGAGGCCGTGCGTCTGGGAGGACCCCCCGTCCTGCTCTGGGCAGCCTCTCCCTCCCCGTCGGGGAAGCCCCACGCGTCCTGCTGAAACACCTTGGACGGGACGGGCCTCTGGACCTTCGGCTGGGACTTTGATTTCCTGATTGCAAAGGAAATCACCCGTCAGGTCCCCCGTGGCTGCTGCGTCCCCACGTCACAGGGACGCCCTGGGGGTTTGGGTGTCGCTCCGTTTACACCTGAGTGAACCGGAGCTCCCTGGAGTCACACGCTGACAGGGGCCCTCTCTCAGTCTTACGTCACTGCCGGGACACGTCCTGCCTCCCGCTGCACGTGGGGGTCTCACCCCACCCCCCGCAGCCTCCCCACAGAGAGAGGGCTCTGCTGTCTCCTCCTGTTCCTCCGAGGACACCAGTCTCAAGGGGTCGGGCCTCCCTCATGACCTCGTTAACCTCGTCACCTCCTCAGGGGCCCGTCTCCAGACACAGTCTCCCTGGGCCTTGGACACAGGGACCTGGGGACACAGGTCCGTCCCTGAAAATGACCGTTGCTCTGCTCCATTTGAGTCTTTCTAGAACACATCTCCACCTCCCCCGTCTTCCTCAGAAGAAAGCCGCACTTTATAACCCAGATAAGACGTGTTGGTCAGACTTTGCCGCGGGAGGTCAGAAAGCTGCGCCATGAAGCGAGTCGGTGTCACAGGCCATCTCGCCAAGGGACACGTGCTGTTAACTCAGCAATTAATTTTCTCTTTGCACTAAATTCTTGTCCCCATGGCCTTAATAGGACTGATTATTCATCAATATTAAAGTGGCAAATTCATTATATTCTAATCATCTGACATCAAATATTAAATCTCATTACGTGATTGGCCGGGAATTTATGACCACCATTAGTGAACTCAGGTAAGCGGCTCCGTCCCGCAGAGGCAGGGCCAGGGCCCGGGCTGGGGTCTTGTCCCCGGGTAAACTGACGGACAGACGCCGGAGGACCCTGAGTGGTCTGCGGGCGGGAGCAAGGAGGCCTGGGAGACACGCGGGCCACCCGCCGCGTTGTCCGAGCGCAGGGCCAGCCGCTCTCCTGGAGGCCGACCGCCTGCGCCCTCAGCAGGCGCCCTCAGCTGGCTCCGGCCCAGGACGGCTCCTGAAAGTTCCCAGTGCACATCATTTCCTTCCTGACTGCGTGCCTTTCTGTGTCTGTCTGCCTTCAGTCTGTCCTCCCTCCAGGGCTGTGGTACCCCGGCAGAGCAGTCACCTCCCCGGCCCCAGCTCCGGCGGCAGCAGCAGGGAGGGAGGGAGGTGGAGACCCAAGGGAAACGGCCGGCTTGCCGCGGTGGAGGGGAGCCGAACTGCGGGTGCCCCCCCGGCTTCTCACGTCCCGGCCCACCCGTGTGCCCTGCGCAGGTCGAATGCCTCCTGCTCTCTCACTTGAACCCTGAGGTGGACGTCCCTGTGCGTCCCCAGACCGTGATGTCCTAGGCCCCTGGTCTAGGCAGGGGTGTGGCATCGCTGGGTGGTGGGAGATGTCCGGGCTCTCCTCCATTGCCCAGCCTGGGAGGAGGACGGTCCAGGAGAGGAGGTGCCCCTGGTACCCAGGCGGCCCCCACCCCCAGGGCTGAGAGAAGCAGTCCAGGGGAGGCCCTCACAGGCCACGTGCAGAGATGGTCTGGCTGCAGTGTTGGACCCCCTGTGAACCCAGGGACCCATCTGAGTTGAGGGACACAGGAGACAGTGTCGTCTTGTAGGATAACCCGAACGTGGCTGTGATGCTTGGAGATGGAGAGGGGCCGTCTCAGCCAAGGGGCAGGTCCCCTTGGAGTCAGGGAGGAGAGGAGGTGCAGCGTTTCTGCACGTCACCTGCTGCCCCGGCCGGGCAGGACCCCGGGGAAGATGGAGACCTGAGCTCAGAAGGCACCACCTTCCCCGGAGTCAGGCAGCCGGGAGGGGCGAGTGCCCTGTCGATCTGGGCGAATGTGTCTGCCTTACGCACAGCAAGGCAGGAACGCCCGCCATCCACTCGCCCCGGGGACACAGCCAAGGGACCAAAACTCCAGATTCATTCATGTTAATTCTCCAGTGCTGTGCTCAGACCTGGAGGGCGTGGGGGCGTGAAGGAGGGGAAGGGACGGGGGAGAGGAAAGCTGTCGCCGGGCGTCACGGCTGCAAACTGGGGTTTTCAAACCCTCCCACGAGTACCTGGAAAGCTCAGCGTCTTGGCTTCAGCCCCAAGTCCTTCCGAGCCTCGTCGATCTGTGTTGTCGGACGCACCCGCTGCGAGTCTCCCTGAGGCCGCATGGGGGGCCCCTCAATGACTGGGGGGGAATCCGGCCCCCGAGCCCGTGGCCCAGTGCCCTGAGGTCGGCGCCCACCCACCAGCGCAGCCCCTTGTCTGTCCACCCTGTGGGGACGGACCCTCCCCGGGGGCTGGTGCTCGTCCCTGGTCCCCGTGTTCTGGGCGTTTGTGCATCAGGCTCGCCCCCACGGCCTCAGAGGGAGGGGCTGCTCCCCCCGGCCCACCTGCAGCCACGCGCGCTCTAGGCGGAAGCAGACTTGTACTGTTCATTCATTCACTCACTCACTCACTGAACGGATGTGCCCGAGGCGCCCGCCGTGTGCCAGGCATTGTGTTGAGCTCTGGACTCAGGACCAGATCCAGACCCCAGTCATGATTTCTGGTGCCTCCTGTGTCCCCTTCCAGGTTCGGGGACTCCAAGCTGTCATAAAAATACTTGATTTTTTGTCATCACTACTACATATTTCTGGAAAGGAAATGGCTCAAACTGAGTCATGTCTCTTATGTGCAAACAATGAAGCCGGGTCTCCGGTTGGCGGGGCAGATTCCCTGTTTTCAAGCAGGACCTGGAGCAGCCGTGTTTTGAAGGAGAGACGCCTTCTGAGCCACCACCTGGCACAGCTCAGTCACGTGCATCAGACGGACGCGCACACGTGTGCCGCCAGCCCTCGGGGCTCCCGAAGACTTCGCATCGTCACGCACGTGTCCGCCTGATCCAGGGCGTCTGCTGGCCCTGCCTATGGAAGCCGCTTGGGGTACTGATGTCAATCAGCTCAAGGACGGAGACAGTGGAGGGGCCGCTGCTGAGGGCCTGGGGGAGGAAATCAGGCTGCCCTGCCCTCCACGTGAGATGACGACTCTTGGGAGGCAGCGGCCAACGGCCATGAGGGCAAGACCGTTTAGGGGAACACGCGGAAAGACGGGGAATGCAGCATCTGCCGAGACGGAGTCCCAGCCCTCCCTGGGGAGTCTGCAGGTGCCGCTTCATTCCCCGCGGGGAGCGGGTGTGGGCGAGGTGGTCCTGGGTGGGGGGCGAAGCCGCCGAGCCCATGTGGGGGGCCAGGGAGGGGAAGAAAGCGGCATGAACAGAGGCGGATGTGAACTCGCCCCACCCTACGGGGCAGCCGCTGTGAGTGGGACATTCAGTCTGAGCCCCTCGGCCAGCCCCGTCCAGGGGAGTGAGTTACGGGAGGCAAACTCAGAAAGTGCACCTCCTCCTCGGGCACCTCCAGCCCTGCGGCTGCTGAGAAAGAAAGGGCGTCGCCCAGGGCAGCGTTCGTGGGCTCTGGGGGAGGGTGACGCGCTGCCCCCTGCACACGGCAGGGCCTGTATCCCCCGAGCCCACGTCCCCTCCCTCCAGGGAGGGTGGTCCAAACTGAGAAGCTGGCACCCTTTTCCTGCAGCAGCTCTCTGGGTCCAGGAGGGCCCCGGAGTCTGATTCCCACCCTGAGGCTCTTGCAGGGACCGCCCCCAGTGTCATATGGGGCTCTGGAAATGTCACTGCCTCGGGCGCCCTGTCTGACCCAAGGCTCTGGCTCAGGTGACAGCGGAGGTTCTTCCTCCGGCGAGTCTGTGCGGACGGCGCCCGGCTGATGCAGCATGTGGTCCAGTGTGGGCGCCTCTCTGCTCTGCTGCCCAGACCACCTGTGTGTTTGCGGAACGTCCAGCCCGTGGCCCTTCTCTGAAAGCCGGTGAAGGCTCACAGCTCCATTCGGCTTCAGCAACCACGACAAGATGCCCCCTCACTCTGGGGCCTCCTCCTTCTGGGGCCCCTTCCTTGTGTCCACGTCCTTGAGGGGAGCTCCATCGGGGCGAGGGTCTGCAGGGAGCATGGGTACCGGGCTCGGGGCAGCCATGCACACCATCCCAAGGCTGTGCGGGTCCACGGCACCACTGGAAAGCAACCGGTCTGTCTTGCTAGGGAAGCTCGAATTCTGCCCAGCGGATGCAGAAAAGGGCCCTGGGACCTCGTAAGCAAAGCCCCCTGGATACTTACAGGAAAACTTAGCTCACTGTGGGGGAAATTTTAGGTTGTGCAAGGAATGAACAGAATGCACCCCCGGGGTGCGTGGATGCGAGGTGCGTTCATGCTGGGGTGTGTGTGTTTGCCGTCAGGAGGTAGTGGTGTCAGCGGTGATTGTGAACATGACTGTTTCAAACATCAAGTCTCTCAGAACAGCAGACGGCAGACCACGCTAAGCGACACGTGCCATCGAAGCGTTCCTTGCGAAAACTGAGTTTCAACCAGGGCCCACCGCGCAGCACGGGGAGCTGCGGCAAAGAGCTTGCAATGACCCAGGACGGAGAGAGCCTAAAGATGAGCGTGAACGCATGTGTGTGTAACTGAGTCACTGCTGCACACCCAAAACTAACACATTGCAAATCGACTGCACTTCAGTAAACGATGTGAGCTTTTACCATTTCTGACAACCATTTTCCACTCGTCAGTCTTTCAAGACCAGGCAGCACTAAGCAGCAGGTTTTAGTCTCTCACCAGCACTGGCCTGTGTGGGCCCTGGTGCACGACCAGCTGCTGAAGCGGGGGCAGGCTTTGGAGAATTATTGAGTAACGTAATTTCTACGTCGGAGTCAGAAGGAGTGATTTTTACTCTGTGTCACTGATTATGCACCAAACTCGGACCTTCCGTCTGGGTCCTGTCCCCCGCTTCTCCTCCTCACTGACGGTCTGTTCGGTGAGCTGTGAATTCCCTGCTTGTGTGTGCTTCTCTTAGACGCGTTTCCGTCAGTGCCCTGAGCGTGTCGTCGCAGGTCGTCGGCAGCCTGTGTCCGGGAAGCCCGAGGCCTGGGCCTCCTCAGGGGAGCTTCTATTCCAGTTTCTTTGGAAGCCTTATATATATGTTTTTGTAAACAACTGGGTGTTTTAAATGATATAAGGTAGCAAGTCTGGAAATCAGAGTTGTTCCTCCTCCTCTGCCCACACAGAGTTCACCCTGTGTTTGTTTAGTGAATTTGCTGGGCTGCTTCTATGAGATCTGCGTTTCTCACTGTGTGTGGACAGCAAGGCCTTTGCGCGGATGCTCAGAGACCAGTCACAGCTGGACAGAGATTCCCTGGGTCCCTGAACCGCTGTCTCCCAGCCGTTGCCGAGGGCCCTGTGCATGCAGAGCCGACAGGTGGCAACCCCGCCTCCGCCCTCTCCTCCTGCACGCAGAGCCTCCCGGTCAGCCAGAGGCAGCGTCCGGGCACCAGTGAGCCCGCGCCGGCACGTGCTCTTCCAGATTCCCAGGAGGATGTCGGAGATTTCAGCCCCCTCCTACAGACCGCCCATTCTCCGGCTTCCCCTTTTGCGTTTCCGGCCACCCCTGTAAGCCCAGCTGGACCCCTGCCTCGGGCAGCTGCAGTGTTAGATGATTGCTGATGACCGTTTGCAGCAAATGCGCTCGGCATAGGCTTGTTGGAGCAGACTGAGCTCTGAGTTAGGTCAAGTACAGACAGGTCTTCAGAGGGCAGCCTTTTAGGAGGTTGGCAGATGGATCAAGCAGGCACAATTTTGGGGGCGGGGCTGGGAGCTTCAGGCCAGCTTTGCCCCTGTGGCTGCTAGGCTGCTGGTGTCCGCAGCTTCCACGGTTGTGAGGCGGCTGGTTTTTAACACTACCTAGTAGCCGGGGAGAGGAGGGTGCGATAAACTAAAACGCCACGAAGTTCACTGTCTTTCTGAGCATCAACTAGTTTTCCTGGGTAAGCACGCCTCAGGAGCAATGTGGACGCTGCCCACGACATCAGTAGCGAAGCCAGAATGCCAGGCAGGGCCAGGGCTCGGGGCACTGAACCCACGGCCGTTCCAGGAGTGAGAAGCAAGTCTGCTTGTGTGTTGCTCGGTTTGTATAACAGATGGAAACTGAGATCCCGCAAGCAGGTGGTGACGTTGGCACCCATACTGGAAAGCCACAGCCCCTCGCTGAGGATACACATCAGTCAGTTCCCAGGACTGCTGGAGGCAAGCCCCCCGGCCCCGGGAGCAGGGCTCTAGTCGCCCACTGCAGGCAGGTACGGAGCACGTCCCCGAGCGTGCTTCCACGCGCCCTGCGGGCACTGGCTGGGCTGTTTCCAGACAAGGAGGAGCAGCTCCCTTCTCCTCAAGGATCGCCTGTGGTAGGGCCTGGGTTGGCACAGACGGGAGGGGACTTGAAATGCCATGTGGCCTTCCAGCTGTCGTGGGGGTGGGCTACACACGTGTGAAGTGGAGTTGGATATAACTCTGTCTTATAGAGGCTCAGCGGGTCCCTGGGTCAGCGGAATCCGTCCTGGGAATGACAGAGACGCGGTCTTCATTCCATGAAGACAGTGGCACTGGTTCCAGGACTTGAAGGATAGACGTATTCGGACAGGAAAGGACCCAGTGGGAGGCCTGTGACTGCCGCCCCCACCCAGAGCCCAGCACGAGTACTGTGGCCCCGGAGGGCTGGGATCTCGGGCCACTGCCAAGGGTCCCCCGTCGCTCACTCTGCCAGATCGGGACTGAACCACAGACTTCACCCCCCAGTGGCCCCGACACGGAGCGTTCCCACCCATCACATTTACTGGAGCAGATCGGCACCTTCTCCTGCACATGGCGCGTGTTTTCGGCCCCGCCCCAGCGCCTTCTGCAGGGCCCGCCCTGCAAGTCTGCGCATGCGCTCCCGTGGTGCGGCTACGGCTCTGGCAAGTGCACCGCCGCCCCCGCCTTCATCAGCAGGGAGGCTCCGAACAGCTTGTCTTTACATGACACACCTTTGCTTTGCGCTGTTTAGAGTCATGCTAACGCTCTTGCTGGTGTCCAAACAGATTCCGAAGGTGCTTTGATGACCTGGACGTCATGCAGACAGGACCCCCCACTCTACTGATTACGTCAGGCGGACCTGGAGAGTGGGGGGCAGGCAGCCTGGACTCCTGTCTGGTCACAATGTGTTATTACTATTGATACATTGATTGATGCTGATTCTAAATAGAGTTCTGCGTGCATGTTCATAAACGCCGTTGGTTGCTTCAATAATCTTGCTGTCTTTACGCGGTTTTGCTTTCACACCTGTGCTAATGGCATAGAACTCAAAGGGGAGCTATTCTTCCAAAACGCTTTCCAGGTTCTGGAGTGTTTTAAATGACGTGGATTAATCTTTTCCTACTTTAGGAGATCAGTTGAAATTCAGTCTGAATGCACCTGATCCTGGTGATTTTCTTTTACTGGTAGATCTTTAATCAGGTTTCCAATACACATATTTTTTAACAGTTACTGGTCTATTCAAGTTTTTCCACTTCTCCCTGAATACTTTTAATTTTTTTACGTTTCTAGGAAATGATCTCTTTTTCTAAATTTGTAAATATGTTTCCATAAAGTTAGACGCATTAGTACCTCATAATCATCGTGATTAGCCCCTTGCGTGTGACGGCCTTCGCTTTTGTTCTTCTGTCTCACCTCCCCCTTTCTATCTCTCTCTCTCTCTTTCTTCCCCGTAATTAGCTTTGGGTTTAACTTCAAAGAGCCATCTTTGGATTAAGCCATGTTTTCTGCCTGTTTTGGTTACTATATCATCATTTTTTTGCGTTCATGTTTGTTACATTTCTTCCTCCTAATTTCTGTGAGTTCATTTTATTATTTTCCTGACGTGTTTAGTGGAGCAACAAATTCCTTTATCTTCGTTTTTCCTCTAAAATAAGGAAGCCGTTTTAAGGTAAAGCGTTTCCTTTTAATAGAGCGTTTCATGTGTCCGGCTGGTTTCGGCATGAAATGCTCTACTTTTCAAAGCTTCTGAGGAACTTTATCATTTCTTTTTTTTAACTCTTTGGTCCAAGGCTTGCCTGTAAGCGAATTTCTTATTTTTCAAGCCCTTAGGATATTTTTGGTCAACTTTGCGCTATTGTTTCCAGTTGTACTGTTTCAAGATCAGATTATATGATCAGTGAAGTGGCACTTTTCCTTTTAATTGTGTCAAAGGATTTTATTTGAGGCCAAGCAGGTAACTGACTTGTTTAATTGCAGCACACTCAGTCTCCCGCGTGTCCGTCCCTGGTGCACGGTTCGGGTAGGCGGCTCTGCGGGCGGGATCGCCGTTTCTCCGGGCAGGACGCCGCTGTGCCATCGGCCTGCTGCGCTATCGGCCTGCTGCGCTGGCAGGGGGCGTGCGGCGCCGGAAACCTGCTCCGTCCGGTTTAGTGGCTGCTGGATGAGATTCCTCCACGTCTGCAGCCGCTCTCGTTTGCACGTGTGCTGGACCCGCGCCGCGATGAAGCGGGCGCAGGACGTCTCGCTGCGGCGCTGATCTTCATCGAGCGAGAGTCGCTCACGTTTGTCATGGGCTGAGTGCTGCCTGGGCCCCTGGCGGGAGCCTGTGACAGGCAGGGAGGCTTCGAAGCACAGAGGGTGGATACGGCAGCTCCTTCGGTAAGTTTGCCTGTTGTCGTGTCAGGGGCTGCCCCTCGTCGCCTTTGGGAGGTAACTTCTGCACTGTCAGCGCCCTCCTGCCGCTCTCGTCAGCAGGGCGCTCGGTGCTGCATTTCCAGTGGCCGGTGCCTCCTTTCCTGGGGTCTCGCCTGTCTGTTTCCTTCTTTTGTTCCCAGCACCTTCTTGTTACTCTGCTTCTGGCCCTCCGCGTCCGCGTAGCCTAGCCAGTCGCACCCGAAAGCCGCGGCGTCAGCGGGAGGGCGGCCCGCGCACGGGTGTGACGGCCCCACGCCCGGTTCTGCCGTCTGCTACGCGCGCTGTGCACTTTGCTTACTTTTTTTCTTTTCTGCAGACTTGATCAAATTATCGTTCACTATACTTTCCCCAATGGTTGCGTTTTTTTTTTTAAATCTGAAAGTGCTATTGCAAAGTACATCCTCTTTCAGGGGATTTTTTCCCCTAAAATTGGAAAGCATGACGCTGACTTTTACCTCCGTGACAGTCCTTCCCTCGGCCCAGGGAGGTGACATGGTTCAGGCTTGTGTCTCTCTCCGATTTTTCTCCCACAAGCAAAAACTTCCAGGCAAGTTCCCTTTTCCCTCCCCGCCGCTTCGCCCTCGTAGACTGTGCTGAGGTAGCATAAAATCTTCTTATTCCTAGACCATTATTGGAACTTCCACTTTAGTTAGCAGTTGCATTTCTGTTTATCGAGCCTGCAGATACAGTATAAAAAATGGTACCGGAAGGAGGATGTTCATCGCAGAGTGGTTTGTAAAAGTTAATTACGAGCAACACCCCCAAACGCCCACCAATAGGAGGCTGATCATGTAAATTACGGTGCATTCGTGCCATTAAACTCCATGCAGCTGCCAAACACAACGAGAAAGCTTTCTATATCCTGCTACTGAAATGTCTCCAGTGAAGAAAGCGAAGCGCAGCACGACGCCTACAGCGTGTTGCTGTTTTATTCCGTTTGTGAGGGCGGGGCACAGGGGTTATGTCTGTGGGTGATTGTGAGTCTGCTTCTGGGAGGGGCCACAGGAAGGGAATTGTTTCGTGCCTCCCTGCGGGGGAACTGGCATCGGGTCCTGATGTTTCAGATCCATCCGTCTGCTGCTGACTTCAGCTTCGCTGAGTTTTCTTCTGCATGAAGTGAGCAGGCGCCTGCTGTGTGACCTGCGTGTCTGCAAACCGCCTCTCCTGTGCGGTCGGGGGTCCTGGGCGAGGCCCTCGCCTCCCGGGGTCGGGGGTGCTCGGCGTGGCCGGCGGGAGGCGCGGTCGGCGTGTGCTCTTCGGGCTGGTCTGCGTTTTGTTCTTCCCACCCCAAAGGGCGTCTGTGCTTTGGGGGTCCTGCAGCGACAGCCTGGAGCTCCCCGCCTGCCGGGGCCCGAGCTCCCCAGGTCGGCCGCCTCCTTCCACGGAGACCGGCGCCTATCACTTACTCACCGAGAGCCTCTCTTCTGCTCTTTCCTTTGGAATTTGAGGGGCTCGCCTGCCGGACGCCCCGCCTCCCCCACGGTCCTCATCCTTCGTCCACGGTTTCCTGTCCCTGCATTTCTGTGCTTCCCGCCTCGAGGTTTGCACGTCACAGCATCAGTGTGGCGGCCTCACTGTTAAACCAAATTTTATTGTTTTGTTTGTATTTTGAAAATCTTCTCATTCCCCCAGAAAGCCTTTTTCAGGTTTGCCCTCCCTGTCCTCGAGGCCCCTGTCTGTCTCGTTTTGGTGGGGGCGTGTCACTGGGGTGTCCCGCCCCGGGGGTGGCCTTTTCACTGGTGCCCCTGCCCTTGACTTCTGTCCTGGGCTCCCTCAGGTGTGCGATTGTGGGGTCATTGGAGGGGGTGGCGGAGGGCGGACGGTGGGGTGACGTCAGCCTCACGGGGCCGGGGCTCCCCCCGCTCACGGCCCCCACGGCTTTGGGGGCCGAGATGTCAGACACGATTCCGCGTCTGGCACTGACCTGGTGCTGGGAGTCCTTGGTTCTGTCCTGATGCCGTTCGCCGCCTCGGGGGTCTCTCAGCTCTTTCCATTCCCCACCTGAGCTCGCCCCCCCGGGACCCCAGGCCCGGAGCTCTTGGAGCGCTCACAGGACCACGCTGCCCCTGGCTCATCAGAGGGACAGAGGGACCCTGGACAAGAGGGAGACAGCACCTCCGTGGCTCCCCCCGGCTCCCGTCCATGGAGGCCACCTGCTGAGCACGGGGGACCAGTGAACTGGACCTGGCTGAGCCCTTCTCTCTTCACCACATCACCTGCGGGACACAGCTGTCACAGCCGCCCTAGAGCACGTGCCCTCGTCAACCCCACGTGGTGGAGGAGGATCCGGACCTGGCTGAGGGGACGGGGGCGGCTCTCACCCACTGCAGGCTGGTCCGCACGCCGCCCTCTGGTCAGGGCTTTCCAGGAGGGACAGATGGGCACGTACTGGTGGCTTGTCACGCCTCTTCTCTGGTCACTTCCCCTGAACGAGGCACAGAGGACCTGCAGAAACGGTCCCCTGATCCCCTGCGTCTCTGTAGCTCTGCCAAGATGCGTTTTATCACTGACCCAGCGCACAGCCCAGGTCCCCAAACGAGCATCTTCAGTCGCGCCGAGCTGGCCTTTTATTGCTGCTATTAAACATTTATTAAATGCGCTGCGTCCTGCCCAAGCTGGGAGATGGTCACAGGGTGAGTGAATGCTTTCGGCATATCACACCATGAATCACCTCCTCTCAGCAGGCCCTGGGATCGAGGGGCCTGGCCCCGGAGCCCCGAGCGGCATTTCAGAGCTGTGGACAGTGCTGGGAGGGGTCTGAGTCTGGAGGATCCCAGTCTGACCTGGAGCAGGCGGAGAGGGGCTCTGGGGACACTGAGCAGACAAAGAGAAACGGGGGGCAGGCCTCGGGGGGCAGCACGTGGCTGAGGGAAGGTGCGCACTCAGGAGTGATAAAGGAAGAAAAACGTCACTTTCCTGGGACCCTGGGCTGTGGGGGAGGGGGGAACGGAGCCAGACACGCATGGAGGGGGTGCCGGTGGCCCAGGCGGGGACGGACCGGCCAGCTGAGGAGGGAGCAAGTCTGCCCACATCTCACAAAGCCTGTACTTTCGGAGCACCAGGCTCTCCCATCTCTGCAGTCCTGGGCCCCCAAGGGGCCACAGACAGGGGTGGTTCACAGGATGTGGACAGAAAGGGCCAGCCCTGTTAGGAAAAGGGCCCCACGGGCAGGCCAGACTCCTCGCAGCCAACGTCATCGGGAGCAAAACATGCCATCTGGGACAAAGCCCAGCATCCCGACCCCACCCCCCAGCGGCTGAGCGTGGGTGTGGGGCAGCCACCCCGGGGTGGGGGCCGGGACCCGGGCTGAACTCACTGCTCCTGGGACCCGGGGGGATGCTTAACTCTCCTGTGACGTGAGCAAAATCCTGTCCCCTTCCCCAGGGTGGAGACACAGCCGGGGCAGGAACGGGGAGGGGAGGAGGGCGTTCGCTCCTACGCGGGGCGGGTCCTTCTGCACCGAACCCCGAACTGTGCGGCCAGCCCTCAGGGCCTCACCCAACCAGCTCAGCCCGCTTCCTGGAGCAGGGAGACGCTCTGATGTGTTCCAGGGCCCCCTCCCAGGTGGAGGACCCCTAACATGGTGACCGGGTCACTTCCTGTCCAGAGAGCTCCAAGCTTGCCCAGCGACTGAGTGGAGGGGAGGCCTGGCTGACCCCACCCCAGCCGCGTGATGCCATCGGTGAGTGTCACGGGGGCCGATGTGAGTTCGGTGGCAGCCGGGGCCACCATGCTGGCCACACCCACCTCTGACCTGAAGTCTCCTCCTGGCCTCCCGGGACGAAGCCATGGACACGCGGCCTTGCACGGGGCCGGGACTTTCGGCCCTTCCGGGTGAGCAGTCTCTGGGCCGTCTCTGCGCCTCAGCTCGCAGCCACGCCCTCCCCTCGGGGATTTATCACCTGGGTGGCGGGCGTGCCGTCGTCCACACAGCTGACGCCATGGCCGAGGGGGGCAGCTCTGGGCCAGGGGCTGGCCCTCCAAGGCCACTCAGAGTCAGGCTCCCTCGGCCTGGTCTGCGCCCACCGAGTCACCAACAAGTCATCCGACACCTTGTGAAGTGAACGTGGGCCGGGAGCGCACGCTGTGCTGTCACTGCTCCAAGTCCCAGCGAGCCTGAACAAGTCAGGTGTGGTCAGTTGCTTCGTTGGGAATCCGTCCCGAAGAGCAGCTTTTCACCCAGAGAGGCGACAACGTCAGTGAACACGCGCCGGGACAAGTGCTGGGGAACCATCTCTTGGCGGTGAGGTGGCTTCCACGGTTTCGCAGGAAGCCTGGGTGTGGCACCGGCACCGGGCCCCCGGGGCCTCCTGGGGCAGGGTCACTGTTTCTGTCTGAGGCTTTGTGAGCCAGGGCACCTCCTGGCCTGGGAATCAGAATCGTCTCTGAGCCCAAACGCCACAGCGCTAAAGCCTCCGGCGAATCCTCGGGTGTCCGTAGAGACTGTTTTGGGAGATGGGGTCAGAGAGCAGGTGGATTAAAAAATGACTTTCTGTATTTTAGAATAGTTGAGATTTGGAGAAAATTAACCAGAAGGGGACCGGCAGTCCCTGCACCCCTTCCCCTAGGTTTCCCGGATGCCAGCATCTCACGTCCCCCACAACAGCGAGAAACGGCCGTGCGCCCCTCACCACCAGCCGAACGCCAGGTCACCTGTGTTCCGCCTGCTCCTCACTGTGCTGCGCGGAGAGGCTTCTCCCCAGGTTTACTGAGACACGATTGACCCGCAGCTTTGTTGGCATTCAGGGTGTGCAACATGGCGGGTGGGTACACCCGAGGGCTGCACAAGGCTGAGGACGCAGCCGAGCCGCCCCCACTCCGGGGTCCGGCCCTTCCCACACTCTGCCCCGTCTCACTCCCAGCCCTCGCCCCCTCATCGCCCACCAACCCCCATTCCTCTCTATATAGGCCCCCGTGTGCCCCAAGCTCACATCTCTGCTTTGGCCAATTCTGTCTTCACTCTGCAACCTCAGCAGGGCGGTGTCACCTCCTCCAGGAAGCCCTCCCTAAACCCATCTGTCTGGCCAGGCTGGCAGGGCCCCAGGGCAGCGGGGCCTCCTGCTGGCCGAGACACAGAGGCAGCCCCGGAGCTGCAGTGGCAGGGCCCGTGGGACTGACAGCGGACACACAGACACTCACCTAGACAACCAGCCTCCGCAGCTCACACAGGCCTGACCGGGACGGACGGCATCCACCGCCCAGTGTCCCTCCCAGGCGGACCCCAGAAGGCTGCTGGTGGCGGCGGAGGCGACGGCGGCCACCGGGGGGCACTGTTGGCCAGTTCTCCCCGGGCTTTGCCACGGATGCTGTGGCTGGAGGAGCTGCTCTGATTCACAGACTGGGAGCTGCCGGAGGTGCCGAGACCGGGGCTCCGTGGGGGTCGGGGGCCCAGGGAGTGAGGAGCCTCTGGAAATGCAGCTAAGGCCCCTCGGGGATGCAAGCTCACTCTCTGGGGACCGGCCAGCTGGGAGGCTGCGAGGGGCCTTGTGTCCCTCCCCTGCCCCACTGGGAAGCCCGGGCCCACCCTTGTGTCCCAGCCGACCCTCCTGGGCCACCTGCAGCCACGAGACCCGAGCGGCCTGGCAGGCAGAGCCCCCACCCCTTCCTCTCCCACCGCTCCCCGGTTCCTGGCCCAGAGGGCAAATCGCGGTGGCCTACCATGGAGTGGGTGACCGCCTGGGGCCCCAGAGTGCCTCCTTGGATGGGGCCCTGAGCTCAGAGACCCAGCCTTCCGCAGTCCCCCCGCCGGTCTGGGCGGTCCTCCCTGTGGGGCTCCGCCCCCCACCGCGCCGTCCACGCTCACAGCCCCTCCCCGCCCGCCGGCCCCCATCCCCGCTGCACATCCAGCCACTCCTTCCTCGCTTTCTTCCCCAATGAAACTGTGACGCCCTTCCTTGTCTCCCAAGCCTGGTGGGAATTAATTGCTTGTGTGTCCAGCCTGATTCCTTCCCGATTGTCTGCAGAAGGCCTCCTTCCCTCCCGGGACCTCTGCGCCCCTGGAGGCCCTTGCCTCGGCATCGAGGACCCCCCTTCATCTCTCTGCATGCCCAGACACCCCACGCGGGCAGCTCTGCTGAGGCAGCCACCCTGCTGCGGGGCAGGCGAAGCCCCTCCTGGCCCGTCTCTCCGGTATCCAATCTGCAGGAAGTCACTCTTCGTTCCCCGCATTTCCTCCCTGGAGCAGACCTCTCCGTGGGGAGGCGTCACTAACTCCAGCGAGCTCCCTGTGCCGAGCCAGCCTTCCTCCCCAGGGCGCTGGGTCTGCGAGACCCCGTGAGCCGGTCTGTGGTCTGCTCCTCTGTTGGGCAAAGAGCTCTGAGCGGCATGATTCTTAAAATAAGCTCTGTGGGCCCCAGGAGCGGGGTGGGCTCCTCTGAGCATCCTCGCTTCGCTGTCAAACAGACCAGAGAAAGAAGCTGTCCTCTTACCGGTGACCAAGCAAGATCCCCGAGAGGCCAGCTCATCTGCCAGGGAAGAGGACGAAGACCTGCCCTGAGGCCAAGAAGGGCGCCCCCCGCACAGCTGGCCACCTGCTGGACTGCTGGGGGCTCCCAGACCTCCAGCTGCTGCCCCGAGAAGCCCTGCTCAGCGCCGCCACAAAGGGTGACACCTGGGACCCAGCCCCCGAGCGTCCCTCCGTCCCCTCCCGCCCTGTCCCCGACCTGTGTCGCTGGGCCCCGCAGGCCTTACTCACAGGGGCAGCTGGGCCCCAGGCCCCGTCCTTGTCCTGCCACAGGCCTTCCCGAGACCCCTGCCCCAGCCCCCATGTGGGGTGACAGGTGATGATGCTCTGTGGGGTACAGATGTGGATGCAGGGGATGTGGAGGACTCAGGGAACGAGCCGGCGTGACCTCAGCAGTGCCTCGGCTGAGGGGTCCAGAGCCCCACAGCTGGACCGCCTGCACAGCTGTCACTTTGCCCTCTGAGTGACCTGGGTCATGAGGCTTGCTCCTCGGGGGCCCAGATCCCCACCTGCCCGGTGGCAGCAGAAGTCAGCACAGGGGTGGCCGTGGGAGGGGCCGGAGGGGGCCGTGGGATTCGGGTCCTCCCCCCCGGGGGTGGGCCACCTCCCGCCGACTCACCCGGCAGTGCAGACTGCCCTCTGCAGGAATGGCTGACCACTGTGGGGACCCTACGTGAAGGTGCTGTTTGCTCCCTGCCCCGGTGCCCTGTGCTCTGTCCGGGGTGAATTTGTGGGGGGTCCAGGAAACCCCGTGTCCATCTGGCATTTTCTGATGTCACATGGCTGTTTGCAGAGGAAAGGCTGCTCTGGGGTCAATCAGTAGCCGCTGCGTCTCTGGCCCTCAGGGCAGCCTCACCTCCAGGACTAGGCTCCTGTCTGCCCCCCACAGCTGCAGCTACCCCCCCACCCCATGGCTCACTGGTCTTGGGGGAAACGCCCGTTCCCTCACCACCTGAGTCAGAGATGTTCCAGGAGCTTCTGCCTGCTGGAGGGGCTGGGGGTGCGTTCCAGCCGGGGTCCTGGGGCTCCCCGCCTCACGAGGCCCCTGCTCCTTTTGGCCCCTTGTTGCCTCTGGAGACGCTGCGGGAATCCCTGCTGGACACTCGGCTGCCCTGGAGGGGGCGGGGCCACCTCACCGTCCCTCAGGGAAGGGGAGGTGCGGACCCTACCAGATGGGGTGTGGGCAGGACGGGGTGGTGATGCCAGGGGCTCGCTGGGGCTGTGGGGGTCACAGGAAGAGGAGAGGGGAAGGCCGGCCGAGGCCGCTCTCTGGAGCGTGTTGTGCTGATGGCCCGAGACCCCAGGCAGCCCTGCACGCACACGCGGGGGGGTGGGGGCTGCGCGCTGTCCCAGGGGCCATCTGGGGGCCCGGGGCTGACTTTCAGAGGCCGCCCTCCGGAGCGAAGGGTCCCCGGTGTCCTTCGGCCGTTTCCTGCTCTCTGCCAGCGTTTCTGTGATGGAGACTCCCACGGAGCACCCGGAGCTCAGAGCAAGTCCTGCCGCCCAGGAGGATGGGCCGCATGGCCCAGGACCCCCCGGCCCAGGACCCCCCTGCCCACCTGCTGGGAACCAGCCCTGCCTGCCCGCCATGCGGGGAAGCTCTGGCCCAAAAACTGACCCCTCCCCAGGGATGTAGCTCAGCGTCCCCTCCTCAGGGTGGGGTGGGGGGGGGCCTGGCCCCGACCTGTGTCTGCTCCTCACACCCAAGACTCCAGCCCTGACCACGTGGCCCCAGCCACAGGTTGGATGCTCCTGCCTCCTGCCCCTCCGATGCTTCGTGCCTGGAGGTCGATGCTGAGCTGCTGCCCAGGTCGGGGGAGCACGGTGTCTCCCCCAGGGAAGGCGTCTCTCCCCGCTCTGAGCTCCTGCGCCGGCCAGACCTGGTCTGGAGGGACACGGGCGCCCAGCGTGGCTGAGGTCATGAGCACCTCGTAGGTCTAGACGGAACGTGCATCTGCCATCTTTACTGACGTGAAACTGCCAATTAGAGAGTGGACGTATGTGAGGTCTACAGCTTGGCGGCTTGGTGCACGTGCGCGTTGTGAAACCATCGCCACGACCGAGCTGAGGAACTTCTCCACCACCTCACGGGGGACCTCGTTCGTCCCGGGGACGTGTGGGATCGACCCTGCGGGCAGGCTTCACGCACACAGCGCTCCGGGTGAACCCCGGGCCCACGCTGCCAGCAGACCCCCAGCTGACGTCTCGCAGCCGGAACTCGGCCCCTTGACCGACACCTCGTGCCTCCCTCCCAGGCCCCCATGACCACCGCCTGGCAGTGACGGTGTTTTGACAACTAGTTGGACAAGAACATTCGACTGACAAATAGGATCAGTTTCTATGACACTTTAATACCAGTTAATTCAATTTTAAAACAAGTAAAACCAGATTCATTCGTATTGAGATCATTTTAATTTAGGTGCTCAGGTTTTTGTGAGATTAAGTGAACGGCAACGGGAGGACTGTAAACACCCAACAAAAAAATGTTATAAAAGTTTAGACTTTACGGCAGCACGTTTGCATTTTTAAATCCCCTGAGGTTTTCTTCGACAAAGACGCCCTTGTTGTTTCAGTGGTTTTCCACAACATTCATTAGTTAGGACTTACCTTTTGCTCTTTAATTTTAATGTATAATCCTTGATGTTTTGGAATGAAGTAACTTCTTTGAAAGACACAGAACATGCTTTTAGTTTTATCTCTTAAGTTTCGCTGGCATTTTTATGAAAATGTGTCCACAATGTGTGTGCTTCTAACACAAGCACATTTTATTACTTAAACCTTTAATTCATGATTTTTAGTCGAACACAAAGTAGATGAATGTTGATTAAAATCTAGTGATTTTGCTGAAACACAGTGAAGAAGACTGAATGTGTGACTCGTGCACGTTTCATTTTGTGGCTCAGAGAAGCGCCCTGGCCCCGCCGGTGGACACGCGGCGGCCGTGATGGGGACGGGCGCTCTCCCCGGTGTTTCACAGGCTCGGCCCCACTTAGCAACCACGACTGTCCACGCTTTTGAATTGTGCTGTTTGTCCAAGTGGGTGATGGGTCGTGTACTGAGTTTCACAGTTTGTCACGAGACCCTGTGACTTCCGGTGTTTGTGTCAAGCGTGGGCACGGGATCCCTCCCCTCCTGCCCGCCCGGCCCTGGGGTGGTTCTCCTGCCCTGTTCTCATCAGAACTTCCCCTCCATTTATGGGCCACATCCCAGGACTGTGGGCCTGGGCCTCGAGGGCCCCTCCGGGGGACCCGCACCCGAGCTGAGGGTTTGCGGGGGTGCGTGAGGATCCCTGGAAAGTCCAGGCGGCTCAGAGGCCCAACGCTCAGGAAAAATGGGTGCGGGTGACCCAGAGGACCCCGGGGCCATGAGGCTGCCTGCGCAGGGGTGGCCGACCGGGCGGGGCCCCGAAGGCGGAGGACGCGGCCTCTCCTGCCCGTGTCCGGCGGGGAGGGGGCCCTGGGCCGGGGCTCGGCCACTTTGTGAGGCGGAGGTGAGGGTCAGCAGATGGGACGGGTCCCCACGGGGTTGACCCTTCTCAAGTCAGGGGTCACGTTCGGGCTTGTTTTTTCTTACCTGCAGTTTCTAGCTTTTCTTCAGGGGTCATTATTAGTTTAAGTGAAAAGGAAGCAGGCAGATCATTTAAAGGCTCAGGTTTGGCTCGTTTCTCTGGAGATCCCTCACCAGGACCCCACTTGGACCCCCGTCTGCCCTGGCACTGTCCTCCCACATCAGACTCTCCCCGGAAACACGGCTGTCCCAGACTCCCCAGGGCCCCGCCTGCCCATCCTGGGGAGCCCGGTGCAGCTCACGCTGCGGCAGCTCAGGAGGAGGGTGCGGGGGAGGCCCTGGGGGAGGCTGCCAGCCCCGCGTCCCATCGTGGGTTCACGGGCTTCCTCTCCGGGGAGGAGTCCGGGAGGCCCGGGCCACGTCGGCTGGTTTCTTTGGTTCTGCTCCGAATTCAGGTCTCCCCGGACACAGAGGGGCTCTGCTGGCAGCCACCCCTTGTCCTCCCCACCTTCTCGGAGCCTCCTGTGTGGCTCCAGGGGGCCGGCACCACATCCGGGGGTCACGTTGGCCCATAAAGTTCCTGGGCAGGCTGGCCTCTGTGCCCGAGCAGCGGGGGCCACATCCAGGGAGCCAAGGTGCCTCGTCCGACCGGATTCCCAGCCGGGGACAGCCCCACACAGGCCTGGGTTAAACGCTCAGTCCTTAACCCCCAGCAGGAGACCCATGAGGGGGAGCTGCCTCAGCAAAATGCCCCGAGTCCGCCCCTCCTCTCCGACATAAAGAGCGAGGCACTTGCAAGTTCATTTAGTTTGGCCAATTCCTGTCCCCTCGCCATTGCTGTGAAATTAACAGGAAAAAATGACACATTGCTCGGAGACGGAGACGTCTCGCTGTGGGCACGTCGGCTTCGGCAGGTTTGATGACTGAAGGCATTAAAAATAGAGTAGACGGCTCCAGGTGCACCAGGAGGCCTGAAACTTTAATGTCCTGCAGCTCCGGGCGAGGCCTGGTGTCTGGAGGGGAGGGAGGGGCTGGGCTGGGGCAGCCGACGGCCCCCCACCCCCCCAAGGGAGGCAGGGCCACGCTGGCCTGTCCGGGCCCCTCCGCAAGGACCCCCCGCCAGTCCGGGGCGGCACCACTCCCAGGGTGTCCCTCCTCCCTGCAGGGCCTCCTGGGGCGGGCGTTCGCCGGCCCTCCTCTTAGGGCCTGCAACTCCCTGGCTAAATGTTCCTTTTACAATTAATCAATTAACTAAACACTTGCAGAATTCACAGAAGTAACAGAGAAGCTGATGAAGCACGGAAATTCCTTGCAAATGCCCCTGGGGGAGTGTGTGAGGGGCCCCGTGTCCACCACGAGGCCAGCCTCTAGGTCTGACGGGAGACGCCCACCCCTCCGGGGGCCGCAGGGCCTTCCGCATGTGGCCTCCCTGGGGTCCTCAGGGCCTGGGCCTTGGGGCTGCAGCCGCAGGAGCTCTCCAGGGGGACAGGGGTCCTCCTCGTCCTTGCTGCCCTGCTGTTGGGCGGCCGCCCTGGGACGGTCCCACCAGGACGCGTGGTCCCACCCGCAGCACTCCTGCCCCCAGCTCGGGTGGGGCCCATGCTGCCTGAATAATGCTGCTTGTCTCCGCCTGCACATGAAGCTGCTTGGGGAGCTGACTGAGGGCGCAGAGGTTTGTGAAGGCCGCCGGCCGCCCTGCGGGAGCTGTGTCGCCCCTGCAACAAAGGCTGGAGCCTCTGGTCACCTGCGCCGAGGCGTCTCCGTCCCCATCTCTGTCCCCGCAGACCAGAGGCCTGGACGACGGCTTCCGTGGGTCCCCGTGGTCCTGTCACCGGCCGTCTCCTCGAGCTGTCCTTCTGCTGGGAGTGTCCTTGCTGCCCCTCAGGCCGCCTGGCTGGGCTCCCGTGTCACCTCCTCCGGGGTCTTCCCCACACGCCATGGTGGGCCTGCCTGTCCAGGCCCCTTTGACACCCACCCAGGTGTTCTGGGATCTCGTATCTTAAGACTTTGATCTAAGAACTTTGTGGACACAAAACCACTGAGTGACCGTGACAGGACCCTCAAGCTGCCCCGGGAGTCCAGGCCGCGACCGCCACCCGTGCCCCGGGACCCTTGTCAAGCAGCCTGAAGCCCTGCCTGCCCCGGCACTGGGCGACTCAGAAGCCGGGTGGAGAGAGGCGTCCTACAGTTGCGAGGCGGCAGACCACGCCCACGGGCCCCGCCGAGAGGCGCGTGCTCTGGCCGATGGTTCGCACGCTACACTCAGGAAAAGAAGTGACAGTTCTCCTCCCAGGGAGGCCTCGCCTTGCAGCAGCCACGGGGTGGGGGGGATGCTCGGCTGGCCGCAGGCCTCCTGAGCCAGGCTGGCCCCCAGCCCTGCAGACACACGCCTGTCTGCGTCCCGCCTCTGGCAGCGGGGTCAGCGTGGGCCTGGTCCTCAAGGGAGGACCAGCGGGGGACCCTACGGGGGGCGGTTTTCCCTGAGGCCCTGGGGTGACCAGCGCCGGGGGGACGGGCAGGGGCCTGGAGAGTGGGACCTTCTCCTGCGTTCCTTCTGGGCACAGGCCAGACCGTGAGGGCCACTGGTGTGCGGCCAGCATCCACCAAAGAGGGACTGGGAAGTTTCACTGGGAGAAATGTCCAAATGTTGAGATTCGGGCTGACAGCTGGAGGAGCCAACCTGCGGGTGAGCCTGGAGTCAGGGCGTGGCGCGCAGATGCCTGGAGAGGCCCAGCGCCTGGCAGACTTGGGTCCCAGCGCCCGATGGTCCAGGGCCCGCGACTGATCCCTGACATCCCGGCGCCCGGCCCCGGTGGCCGCACCCTCAGGGGGAGCAGGGGGAGCAGGAGGAGCCCCTGGTTCTGGGGCAACGTGGAGTGAAAAATCTGGGCTTGGGGATGTTTCTCTTCTTAATCACATTTACCCACGTCAACGCTTCAGTCTGATTTTAAAAGCCGTCCTCTCTGTCCCACGTGATGCTCAGTCGCCACGTGTCCCTGGGCTCCTCGTGGCTATGACAGTGGCTCGGACCTTCCTCGTCTTTGCTGACCGTGAGGCTTCTGAGGAGGATCACGCGGGTGATTTGTACAAGGTCCGGCGGAGGGGCTCAGCCTGCATTTTCCTCCTAGTTGGACAGGGCGACGGGTTTCTGCCTCAGGGCCACGGAGGTGAGGCCCCTCTCATCACGTCCTGCCAGCCTGCCTGACGGGCGGCTGGGGGGCCTTGCACGCCTGGCTGAGATCAGCTTTCTCCCCGAGGGCGGGGCAGCTGCAAAAACCACTGGAATTCTCTCGCATGGGGCTGCTGTCGCTTCTCCCCTTCATTTACTTGCTCAAGTTGTCTGCCTCACGGACACTTATCTGCATTCAGGGTTACGACCCAGCGCGACCTTGTTCATCTTCTTGCTCCGATTGTCGCAGCTGTGGCCGTCGGAGCCCTGAGCGGGCTGCGGTGTCACTCTGATGCACGGCCGTCGTGGTTTTAAGAACACGTTCTGCCCCGGTGACAAAGAGGTGGTCATCTGGTTGACGTGCAAACGCAGGGCGTCTCAGCCAAACAGAGGGGAGAGTGTGGCTGGACCTCGGACCACATCGTCCTGGTCATCGCTTTGTCCCATCGGTCACTTCTAGGGGCTGCAGGGCCTGACAGCCCCCTCCTGCTGGTCTGCGGGGGAAGCGGCACGTTCCCCCCAGTGTCTGTCTGAACCCCCTCTTCCCTCCTCGTGTCTGCTCAGTGGGACCAAAGAAAGTCCCCTCTCAGCCAGAACAGCCCGCGATGGAGCCAGGTGGACCCACCCGGTCACGGGTCCCTCACCTCCACATCTCGGGGTGCTTGTAAGAAACGTGGGTTTTCTGCCCCCCAACCTGCCGAGTCAGCCCAGCACCCGCCGCGGGGAGCCCGGAGTCACCAGCGTCCGCCTGGGGCCTTGTCTCCACCACGCATGGATGCTGGGACGTCTGACAGGCAGAGGCAGGACGGCGTGCGTGCTCGCGGCCTTCAGGGCTCTGGGACACCTGTGGCCCCTCTAGGGGGGCCCCTCCCCCCGACAGCCCCTGGGCGGCCGCAGCCCCCGCGCGCACCCTCCTTCCGTCTCAGGACTGCTGTCGTCTTGGCTGTAATTACTCGCTCACCTTCCTCCCCACAGTTGTTCCAAAACCTGTTTCCTCTTATTTCCCAAAGGCCCCCTTGAAATCAACTTTCTCCACTTTCCAAATCGGCAGAGACAGAGAGAAAATGCGTGTTTTTCTTCCTCGATTGAGATTGAATTGCTGCTCCTGCAGACGCCGTCCCTGGGCTCCTGGTCCCGGCGTCCCTGGGGTTTCCTAGGCGCCGACGGGCGGAGGGCGGGGTGGGGGGCAGGAGTCCAGCGTCGGAGAGGTGCCTCAGCCGGGGGTGGTCCTGCCTCAGCCTCCCCCGGGCGTTGGAGGAAGAGGGGAGAGACCCAGGCTGGAAATCGGTGGTTAGCAGTCCGAGTCCCCGACAAGGTGGTGCTGAGACGTGTGTGACTCCTGACGGAGGGTCCTGGAGTCACCTGCGGTGTCAAAGGCCCACGGGGCGAGAACTCGTCCACCTCTGCCCCGGGAGAGGGGCTTGGGAGCCGCATGTGCAGCCAGACCGAGGGTGCCGGGGGAACCAGTGGGCCGACCAGCCTGTCCCGTCAGCATCGCTGGAACTAAAATAAAGCACTGCACGGCTCTGCAGGGTTGCGTTTGTCCGTAGAGATGGGGTGAAGAATTTACGGAGATACTACGCGGCTGTGAGAGAGAATGAGATGGAGAATAACCCCCAGACACGCTGCCAAGTGAAGAAAGGGAGAGATGAGCTTGCGGAGCAGCCAGGAGGCGGCGGCGTCTGTGGGAGGCGGCGCTGGTGGCGGGAGGCCGCCGTCGGGCCGCCCCCTGCGCCTCAGCGCTGTCAGACGCACAGGCTGTGTGTGTGGTCGCCGTCTCGCGATTCCGTGGGCGGGCACGGCCGCAGCGAGGTGTCGGCAGGGCTGGTTCCCATTCCGACCCTGCAGGGCGGGTCTGGGTCAGTGCCGGGCCTCCCCCCCCTCCCCTGGCAGCCCCGGCTCGGCCCTGCCTCCCCTGCCCGGCCGGCAGGGCAGCGCTGGCCCGTCCTGCACACAGAGCTCCAGCTGCCCCTCCTGCCTCCCCACTTCACCTTAAAAAAATAGGCGTTGTTTTTCAGAGTACTTCAAAGCTCACAGCAAAACTGAGCCGAAGGGACAGAGACTTCCTGTGTCCCCCTGCCCCTGCACACACGCAGTCTCCCCTGTTACCAGCACCCCCTCTGGACGGCACGTTTGCTACAGCCGAGGAACCTGCCAACCTGTCATCTGCCCAGGAGCCCGCGGCGCACACCCAGGCTCACTGCAGGTGGGGCGCATTCCTGGGCTCTGACCAAAGTGTGATGAGTGCGTCCCTGACTCTGCACCGCCGAGAGCAGCTCGCTGCCGGGGACCCTCTGCGCCCACCTGCTCCCCCCCGGCCCCTGGCAGCCTCTGACCTTTGCACCGCCTCCACAGCTTTGCCTTTCCCAGAACGGCACAGAGCAGGGCTCACCCGGTGCGCGGTCTCCGGTCGGCCTGTTTCACTTACCCACGTGCGCTTAAGGTCCTCCGTGTCTCCACGACGGTCCCTTCCTTTTAGTGCTCAGCAACAGTCCATTTTCTGCAGGTACCAGCTTCCTCACCCACTTATTTACTGAAGGACACTGGTTGCTTCCAAGTGTTGTCAGTGACGAATAGAGCTTCAATAAATGAATGTGTGCGTGGATGTAAGTTTTCAACTCCGTTGGGTAAATACCACGGAGAGGGAGTGCTAGGGCCTACAGCGAGGATGTGCCTAGTGTTGTGGGAAGCCACACCCTGTCTTCCACAGCGCTGCCCCACTTTGCACTCCCACCAGGGTGAGCCCGGGTTCCTACCGCTCTGTGTCCGTGCCAGCACCTGGGGTTGCCAGTGTCTGGATTCGGGCTGCTCGAGCAGGGTGTAGTGGCACCTCGTTTTGTTTCCCGTTGCAATTCCGTAATGCCAGATTCTGGAGTTCTCAGCCCTGGGGTGCTCGCACACACACGCAGAGTTTCCTAGAAACAGGCCGGGCCTATGACTGTTTATAAACTATGGAGTTTTCAGTTGTAATTATGGTTCCCACTAAATTTTTACAAACACACGTGTGTCTTTTCTGCTGGGAGAGCATCTTGCCCAATGGTCCCTGGCCCGATAAGTATCTGCTAAGCAAAATTTAAAGCAAGTGAAATTTCATCTCTAATTTTTGCAGAGAGCCCCGTTCCCACCCGCCTCCCCTCACCAACTCTCTGAGGCCAGCACGTTTCGGCAGGATGTGGTTCTAGCTGTCTGGTCAGATCACGTTGTTAAGAAGTTGAGACTGAAACTCACGCTCTAATGAGGACACTGGCTGACTCATCCGCATGCACGTCCCCTGGCCAAGGTCATGTGGGGGGTCAAGCGGCTGTGGGCAAGGGGCCCTTGTGCCACCATGGAGAAGCGGTTCTTCCACGGCATGGCCACAGTGTCGGGCTCGAAGCCTCTCATCCCTTACTTGGGGATTGCAGCAGCTAAAACTAGTGCGGCCACTGGAGAGAAACAGACGGTGAAAAAGTCAAGCTCTAAATGAAGATCGCTGCTAACTTCCGGCTTGTTCTTTGCCATTTGCAAAGACTTCCACCTCCATTACTTCGCTGAATCCAGCAACAAGCCTGAGATGCAGCCACAGCACAATTCACTATACCCAGCGTCCCAGGGTTCTCCAGAGCAGCAGCACCAGTAGGATATTTGTATATAAAAGAGGCTTATTCCAAGGACTTGTCTCAGGCGATCCCAGGGTCTGCAGGGCCGGCTGCATCCATTCCGCCCTGCACTAGGGCTGCTCGGGCGGCTGTAACAAAGTACTGTGGGCTGTGTGGCTTATAAAAGCAAGATGCATTCCGTCTAGTTCTGAAGGGTGGAGGTTGAAGGTCAGGGTGCTGGCACGGCCGGGCCCTGGGGACAGCCCTGCCCTGGAAGCCGCTCCTTTGAGCCGGCACGTGTTACGTAGTGCAGTGGATGGCGAGGAGCCGGAGGGCTGTGCCAGCCGCAGCTGGCGGGGAAGCCACTCAGCAAACACAGGCGACAAGGCCCAGAGCCCCCATCCGCACATGCGCGCTGCTGGCCTCCCTTGGAGATGAACCCTTGCCCTCGACAAGGCAGTGACAGGAAAACCGGCTGAGAGAGGTCAGTGAGAAAGGTGGAGTATGAACCTTCCCAAATTCTCTCTTTCACAGAGCAGTGAGAAAACTACAAAAGCTGTCAGAATCAACTTTTTCAGAGCCTTGAAGTCCACCAAATCTTCTCAGCAGCTTGGAGGGCATTTATTCAATAAAAGCAGCAGAATCTTGGGCAGGACACTGAGCCTTGTGGTGTTTTATTTTGTCCTGTTCTCATTCCCCTTTCTGCAGCTCCGCGGGAGCCTTAAAGACCAACAGCCTCTGATCACAGTGAAGCCCAGCAGCCTGACACCCCTGGGAGGGGTAGAGCAGGACTGGAGGTCCTTCCACGTCTTATCTGCAGAGGATTGTCACGATTTGACCTGTCTGATAGCTCCCAGGCGGACCCTGCGTACAAGGTTGTCTTTATTTAAACAGACTCAGAGCTTGCACAATGCAAAGCCTTTTCCCTGGGAAGTGTTTGTCAAAAACAATTAGAGGGGAATGCCTCAGACACCTGAGGCGGTGGATAACAGCTAAACATGAGGCTAACTAAAAAGCTTTTAAAAAATCTGGGAATGAGATGTCCACCAGGGTTTCAAAAAGCTCTGACATATTCCTGGGAATCCTGCATGTACAGGGCAGGGGGCACATCCAGGAAGACCCGAGAAGACCCTGAGCTCTCACCCTGACTGACCTCGAGGCTCTGTACATGCAGGAGCGACGGCGGAGGCAGAGATGCCAACCACATGGCTACGTGCTGAAGGCGTGTCCCAATCTGCTCTTAGAACCCCTTGGCAAAGACTGGGAGACTTACAGACCCCAAGTGTTTAAGAAATCTCTGTGCAGTCACTTGCTGATCACTGAGCGAACCAAGCAGAAACTTTAGTGTCCAAACATGGCAAAGGATGCTGAATTTATAGGATTAGTTAAGGAAATCACTTAATAAACAACAAAGACAGCAGCAACGATAAAAACAAGCGGCAACATTAACCCCTGGGCAGAAGGGGAGGAATCTGATTTCCAGAGTTGCCACGTTATATTATTTTAAATGTCCAGTTTCAGCAAAAATTATGAGATATGCAAAGCAACAAAAAAGTCTGACCCATACAGAGGAAAAAACAATCAGTAGAAATGATCCCTGAGGCAGCCCAGACGTTGGACTTAACAGGCAAAACCAGCCATTTAAAGTATGTTCAATAGAGATACAAAAGCTATTTACAAAAAGAACAAAGTGCAACTTCTGGAGTTGAAAAGTACTGCAACTAATGTGAAAAATCCACTAGAGGGGTTTGACTACGTATTTGAACAGGCAGAAAAAGAATCAGAAACCTTAAAAGTGGTTAGCTGAGATTATCCAATCTGAGGAGAAGAAAGAAAGAAAACAAAGAAGAATGAAAAATAATGAGGAAAGGCTCAAAGGCCTGCGGCACACCATGCAATTATCAAAATACTCATAATGGGAGTTCTAGGAGGGAAGAAGGGAGATGAAGGTCAGAAAGAATATTTGATAAAACCACAGATGAAAACCTCTCGCATCTGATTAAAAACATGCATCTACTGAATGGAGAAGCTCAGAGAACTCCAAGTCAGGTAAACTCAAAGAGAGTCACACCAAGACACATCACAATCAGATTGTCAGCAGTCGTAGACAAAGAGAAGACCTCAAAGACAGCAGGAGAGAGGTGGCTCACAATGTGTAAGATCCAAGGGTTATCTGCTGAGTTTTCATCAGAAACCACGGGGGCCAGAAGGTTGTGGGACCAGCTGTTCCAAGTGCTGAGAGAACAAAACTGCCAATCAAGCAGCCCACATCCTAACCCTCCTGCGAAAATGAAGAAGGAATTAAGACAGTCCCAGGTTAAAAGAAAACAAAGCACTGAGGGAGTTCGCTGCTGCCAGACCACTCCCGAGAGAAATACGAAAGGAAGTTCTTCCAGCTGGATAAAGGGACACTAGACGGCAACTCAAACCCCCATGAAGGAACGAAGAGAACCAGTAAAGGTTTATGTAGGTGAATACGAAGCACCGTTTAAGTGGAACTTTTTGATTCGTAACTCTTTTTTCCTAACTGATTTGAACGACAATTGCATAAAGCAATAATTATACATTTTTGTTGATGGGTAGTCAGCGTACAGAGATGTCACGTGTATGACTTTCAAAGCGCAGGTGGGGGAGAAGGTGGCTTGTAGGAGCAAAGGCCTTTGACACCGCTGAAATGGGGCAGGTGTCATTCTGAACTGGATCCACATAAGCTAAGGTATTAATTGTGGCCCTCAGGGCAGCAACTAGGAACGCAACTCAAAACAACAGAATGAGGAAAATGGCAAGGAACTCAAAATATATGCTAGAAACACTTCACACAAAAGGAGCAGCCGTGAAGGAACAGAACGAGAGTGACATTAGATGTAAGAAAACAAATAGCTGGAAAACTGTGGAGATTCTTCAAAAGACTAGGAATGAACTTACCACATGACCCAGGAATCCCGCTCCTGGGCTTATATCCAGAAGGATCCCTATTTCAGGATGACACCTGCACCCCAACGTTCATAGCAGCATTATTTACAATAGCCGAGACATGGAGACAGCCTAAATGTCCATCAACAGATGACTGGATAAAGAAGAGGTGGTATATTTATACAATGGAATACTACTCAGCCATAAAAACCGACAACATAACGCCATTTGCAGCAACATGGATGCTCCTGGAGAATGTCATTCTAAGTGAAGTAAGCCAGAGAGAGAAAGAAAAATACCATATGAGATCGCTCATATGTGGAATCTAAACAAACAAAGAAAGCATAAATTCAAAACAGAAACAGACTCACAGACATAGAATACAAACTTGTGGTTGCCAAGGGGGAGGGGGGTGGGAAGGGACAGACTGGGATTTCAAAATTGTAGAGAGATAAACAAGATTATACTGTACAGCACAGGGAAATATACACAAGATCTTATGGTAGCTCACAGAGAAAAAAATGTGACAATGAATATATGTATGTTCATGTATAACTGAAAAATTGTGCTCTACACTGGAATTTGACACAACACTGTAAAATGACTATAACTCAATAAAAAATGTTAAAAAAAAGAAAACAAATGGCAAGATGACAGCTATATGCTTTTGCAGGGATGGCCTTTATAGACAAGAGATGCAAATGGACTGAAAGTAAGAGGAGGGGCATTGTAGCACAGCACAGTAACCGAAAGACAGCTGGACTGGCTACCTTGCATCAAATAAAATAGACTTTAAGGGGAAATTTGTTTCTCAACAAAAATAAATACATTTTGTAAGGCAAAAAGAGTGAATCCATCCAGAAGATATAAAAATTATAAACATATATGAGTCTCAAAAAGAGCCCCAAAATTCATGGACAAAAACTGAAAAAACTGAAGGGAGAAATAGACAATTCAACAATGATAGTTGGAGACCTTAATATCTCACTTTCAATAATGGATAGAACAACCAGGCTGAAGACCCAGAGGGAGACAAAAGACCGGTCAGCCGTGTAAACCAGCCAGACCCAGGAGGCAGCACCGCACGCTGGTCCCACCGCGGCAGAGCACATGCACGGACGTCTTCCATGCACGTCCTCCATGGTCTCCAGCACTGACCACGTGCTGGACCGTGAAACAGGCCTCGGCATGTTGATGAGTCTGAAATCACACAAAGCATGTTCTCAAACCACAATGGGATACAGTTGGACATCACAACTCAAGGAAATATGCAAGCACCACAAATACCTGGAAGTCAAACAACACATGTCTAGACGTCCGGTGGTTCAATGAAGGAATCGCAAATGAAATCAGAAAATGCTTTAAGATAAATCAGAGCAAAAAGTCACATCCTGAAACTTAGGAGGTGCCGTTTGTCCATTTCTTCACAGAAGCCAGCTGAGATCTAGCAGCTAAAGCAGCACACAGAGGCAAATTCATAGCTGTAAATGCCAACATTGCAGAGAAGGAAGATCTCCAATCGATGACCTAATCTCCCACTTTAAGATCAGGTTACAGCCAGAATAAGCAGAGGAAAGGAAACAACTCAGTGAGGAAACACATGAAAAGTGGACAGAAAGCCACGGGAAAAAGCAACGAAGCTGAATCTCCCCAGCTGACCAGCAGACGCAGCACAGCTCCTGTCAGATCTCAGCTGCTTCTTTGAGGAAATAGGCAAACTGCTTCTAAAACTCCTGCAGAAATTCAAGTAGCCCAGCCAGTCCTGACAAATAAGAACGGAATTGGGAGACTGCAACCCCACTTCCAAACTCACTGCCGAGCTGCAGCAGCCACGACAGACAGCACTGGGCCGCACGCTTCTTCAGAGGCTGAATTTTATGGTGTGTGAGTTATCTTTCAGGGAGAAAAACATTTCAAGTTAGCTGACATTTTTGACGTCTGACCATTTGAGCAGTATTGTGTCTGCGTGTGTGAAAATTAACCCTTCTCGTAACTAGTCCCTCTGGAGCCTCCGGCAAAGAGCGTCTGGGTTTGGAAACACCCCAGCACCGCCTGCGGAGGCCAGCCAACCGCGCGTCTCCACCTTCCCCTTTTCAGACCTGCATGATTTCAGCTGTTGCGTGCTTTTGAATTTGAAATGAAAGTTAGAAAGCGTGGTCATAAACGGTATGTGCTGCTTGGTAGTTGATGGGAAGCACAGATGCTTTAGGAACCTCAGTGCTCCTCCCGTGTGCCCTGTACTCTCACGCCTGCCACACGCACAAGCTTCTGACACCAGGGTTGTGGGTTTTCCCCACCAAGCAATTCTGTGACACCCGCTGGGTTTTCCACAGCCGACGCGGTTCTGACGCCAGCCACCTGGAGGCACTGTCAGACCCCGCAAGACTGAGCCCCACTGCAGATGCCCGTCCCCAGGTCACCACAACCTCTGTCCACTTGGCTGAAGTCAGGCTCCCGTGACGCCCGCCTTGGGTCTGGTAATGTGATGGGGTGGCTCATGGAGCTCAGGAGACACGTACTGACATTTGGGGTTTGTTACCTGCAAAGGACACAGCTGAACAGCCAGGAGAGGACACACAGGGCGGGGGCCAGGGGCCCTGAGTGCGGGAGCCCCTGTGCCCCTGGAGTCGGGCGACCACCCTCCCAGCTCGAGGCCGTGTCCGCTGACCTGGAAGCTCCCCGAGCCCTGTGCCCGGGGATTCGCCACGAGGACACCATCCCTCAGTAACTCGGTCTCCGGCCGTCCTGGAGGGCGCGGGGGGGGGGGGGGGGGCTGAAAGCTCCAAGCTTTTCATCCTGGCGCGGTCTCTCCTGTGACCACCAGTCCCCACCCAGGGGCCCAGAGCAGAACATGTTCTATCAGCCAGGAAGTCCCAGGGGTTTAAGAGCCCTGGGCGGGGAGCCAGGGGCAGAGACCAGTGGGTGCCTTTCCTGTTATTTCACAATACAATGTTTTTCCTTTTTCAAACTCCTAATGAAGGAGCACGTGGATAATAAATCTGCTGTTAGGGGCTTGGCAGCAGCAGCTAAGCGCTGGGCACTCGGTTTACATGTGCCGCCGGAGAGGACGCCTGGGACTCCAGGCGCCTGTGTGCGTGTCAGACGCCCTCCGCCCCCCAGTCAACAGGAGCCGAGTCCCCGGCCAGCCCAGGGCAGCTGTGGCCCCTGTGCTGGGCTCCGGACCGTGATGGGTGACGGCTGCTCAGTGCGAACCCCTGGGAGGGCCCGGGGGGCCCGACGGAGGGAGGGGGAGACGCCCAGCTCCCCAGCCTCCGGCCCCCGGCACCGGCAGCCCCGCGCTTGGCTTGGTCCCGCCGTCCCACGGAACGTGCACATCTCCCCCGCCCCCCTCCCCCGACTAGCCTGGACACACAATCACTATGGGGTGTTTTCTACCAAGATTTTAGGAAAGAAAAAAACCTTTCACTGAAGTCAGTCGTCCTGTCTTCCATTCTGCTGGTGAACGCTTAATAAATGAAGCAGTTTAGAGGCCGTTCAAAGTGTTCCAGATGAGGCAGGGCCCCGGAAATTAGCCCAGGGGCACGGCGGAGCCCGCGGCCGGCGGCAGGTCGCGGCCCAGCCAAGCGCCAGTTTTAGAGCCATAAATAAGTTAGTGCAGGACGTCTGGCACCAGGAGCCGTTGGAGCTTCAGAGAGAACGTGAAGTCGCGGACGAGTTCTTCCGGGCACCCTGAGCCGCCTCTTCCATCGCCACATGCCCTCTCCCCACCTGTCCCCCGTCCCCTCTCTGCCCCACGGAGCCTAGACAAGCTGGCCGAGAGCGCGTCTCGCAGTTTTGGTACAGCTTTGTCTCTGGGCATGTAGTAGGTGTCAGTATAATTTTATTAAATGAACGGGCTGATACCTGCCCGTTTCCAGGAACCACCATCACGGCCTCCTCTTTTTAACAGTCGGTACCATCCGGGGCTTCGTCGCGCAGGTCACATCAGTATGGCGTCTCTGCTCTGGGGCTGGTCGTGTCACTGCTGAGTCATCCCTCTGGGAGGGGAGGGGCATGGTCAGCTGTGACAGCAGAAGGACCAGGCGGGAAGGCTGGCCCTGCCGGGTGGTAAAGCCCCAGGGTCAGGGTGAGGGTGAAGGAGGAGGCGGCGGTAATGGCTACAGTGGCCTTGGTGCAAAGCCAGGCACCTGGGGAGCTGGATGGAACCCAGTTGATGAGGAGAAGGAGGCTCTGTAGAGACGCTGTGGGGGAAGACGCACTGTATGGGGGGAGAGGAAGCTGGATTCCCCAACACCCCACATGCAAGACAGTGTCGGGTGCACGCGGAGTGAACGTGAGAGGCGGAGCGTCAGAAGCGACAGCGGGACAAGCAGACAGACATCCCTGGTGCCTCAGGGTCGGGGGAGATTCACCGCCGCCCGGGGTGGGAGAAGTCAAATCTCAGGGTCTGTATCAGACCTCAGGGCTCACCTTCGGTGAGCGATGCTTTGCTCAGACGAGAGGAGAGAGGAAATGTTACAATATCCATCACTGTGAGGGATCCTGCCTAGATGGCACCAGGAGCGCCGCATCCAGAAAGGAAAAGCCAGCGCCCAGCGGAACGCGGAGGCAAACCACAGCGTGCCCACACACCCGCCTGCCGGCTCGCCGGTCCTCGGAGGCACACACGACGCACAAGAGCCCAAGAGGGAGAGGCCACGTCTCGGCCCCAGGACGGCGCTGCGGGCACTGGGCGGGCACGGGGACGCGGGCGTCTGCGTGAGAGCAGGGCGCAGAGGTCCGAGAGCTCTCGGGACGTCCCAGAGGGACCCTGAGGGTCTGCCAGGAGATCCAGGGCTCCTGGGTGTCTGAGCTGGTCAGTGTGGCCCAAGGGGAGGGGGCCGTGTAGGGATGGGCTGGGGCCGGGGCCGCGGACGTGTGCAAACTGTGCACCGTGTAGAGTGGGGGCCAGTGTGTCAGCCGAAAACACGCAGAAGCCATTCTGAGTCTCACACGCATATTCCAGCTCAAGTAGGTTACGTGTGCGCGGGGGCGGGGGCGGGGGGCGGGGAACACGGCAAATTCACACTGAACAGGAAGAGCCTCCCCTGAGCCAGAGGCGAGGACAACGTGGCTGGCCCCCGTCTGTGCGCCCACGTCCCAGACGAGCTACCAGCGGGCTGCAAAGAAGGAGAGAAGGCTGCGCAGATCTGGCCCACCCACCCGGCTGGACCAGCGAAACGGGAGCTACTTCTGTTAAGTCTTAGCAATTCCCACCCCCCCACCTTCTCCCAGTTCTCCCTGACTGTCGTATGAGAAAAGGTCAGGCACCCCCTAACCCCTCACGACCCGGGACAGGGGGCTCCTGGCCTGACCCAGCAGAGGGAAGACAGGAGGGGACCGCCTTTAAGGGCCACAGTGAAACGAGCCTGCCGCTTTACAGAAAGGTGGCCCCTCTCAGACCTCCTTCCCCGGGTCAGCTTCTGGATGGCTGCCCGGTGGCTGCGTGGCACCTGCTGGCTCCTTCTCGCCCCCAGCGCACGTTCCTGGGCGCCTTCCTCACCGTGGACTCCGGGGACCTGCAGCAGCTTCATAACCTCCCTGCCTACCGCTCCTGCTGCGCGGTGGACAAGTGCTAAGTGAGTAAACGTGGGTGCAGGGCCCAGCCGCCCGAGAGTGTGCCGGCTGGATAGCTGTGAGCTGTGACTGTGGCCAGGACAGGCCAGGGACCCAGGGACCCAGGGACCCAGGGACCGCAACCTGGGAGAGCAGGACCTGAGCGTGCCTGCCGGGCGCAGCTGAGCATCGGGCTGGAAGGCCAGGAACAGAGGCCGATCTGGCACTGATGCAAGAGCAGCGACCGGCGTCCAGCACGTCCCAGGGGCACGGCCCCCGCAGCCCAGGGCCGCCCCGCGCTGAGCACCCTCAGCCCGTCCGCAGACGAGGAAGTGGGGCATGTGGGATGGTTGTGGTGGCACAGGGACTATCATTTTTTAATTTTAATGCTTATATCTTAAAGGTATTGTAAAAAATATAACCAGCCTTCCAACCTGTATCTTCTTTCTTCAAAACAGAAGTATTCGGGGGAAAAAGTGAGTGATTCAAATGGAAAACTGTACGTACGGGTGATGAAGACGCTGTGAGTGCCGAGGTGGGGGTGCGTGGCTGCAGGTGAGCTGCTGGGACAGGGGCCCTGGGGACTGACGGAGCGGACCCTCTGCGCAGGGGTGCCCGATACGGTCCAGCTAAACGCTGAAGGATTCACCCGCAAAATGTCCGTTTTTGTTTTGGAATAACTGAACTCAAACTCTCGTTTCTGGCAGCGGGTGGAGGGCAGACAGGCTGGTTTCTGAGGTGGTCCGGTCAGCGACGCGAAGACCACACTGCGGCACGGAGGAGGACACGGCCCCGGCGAAGCACCCCTCAGCCGTGGAGCTGCGAACCGTTTCCAGAGACTCAGTAACGAGGGACTGAGCGCTCCCGGCTCAGCCCTGGCGTCTCCTGAGCACTGTGAGGGGTTCGCCCGCGGCTTTCGCCAGAACATTTTCATGTCGGATCGCTGATGTGGAGCTAATTTTTCCCCAGCGGTGTGAACCCTAACCCTATTTAGAGATCAACTGGCAAATTCATAAACAAATTTATAAATAAAAATGTTGCAGGGACCACACCAGTAGAACTTACGTGGTTATTAATAATAATATCAAAATTAATACATACATGACAGTAGTAATAATTTCACAAATGTATGAAGATTCCTGGCTTGCACGGAGGTTTTGTTTCGCCCTGTGAGGAAAGCGTCAGACCGCGAGGTGCAGACGGGAGGAGCCGCGGTGTGCTCTGCAGACGCTGGCAAGTTGCCCCCAGTCCGTGTCTCCCTGCACGAGACGTCGGGTCAGAGCTTGCACGAACAGGGTTCAACCAGCCCACGGTTGCTTCCTTAACAGTAATTTCTTTTTCAGGTGTTTTAAACCTGATTCTCCTGTGGGTGCATCACATCCAGTTATTCTGCAAACATTTAAACCCTTTTCCTGCTGATGTCCCTGGAAAGCGTTTTCCCACCTTAGTAAGTGTGGGCTTGGCCAGGTGTCTGCCGCGGCCAACTGAGTGTCAAAGGGCATGAGTTGTGCCAGTGTGCTTACACGGCCTGGCCCTGGAGACCTTGGGGTCCTGTGATCAGGCCCCAGGTGGCTCTGCCCCTTCTGCCTGGGACACAGCATGGTCCCCATGAAGCAGATGTGATCCCGGCCCTCAGCTCTGCAGCCTGGGTCGGTCGGTTTGGACCAGTCCCTCTGCAGTCGCCTTGTAGACTTGTCAGCATGAATAAGCACATCTTACAGGAACTGCTGGGTTGGGGGTAGTTTGTTACGCACCACTGCTGTGGCAGCACTGACAGGTACATCTACATTGGCCTCTTTAAAGCTATGACTAGAATGTGGAGGACAGTTAAAGATTTTGCCCAAGATCCAATGGTTCTTAGTTTAAAATAAGTGTTTGAAGGTTGAAATTTATTGTGTTCTCCATCAATAATACATGTATTAGATTGAAGTCAACTGGGACCCCAGAAAACTTGAGAAGAAAATAAGAAATGTAAGAGTTGAAATCATGAATGGAGGTATTTTCCTTTGTAAAGACAGAATTTGCAGCAGAAGGAGGAGTTAGGTGTCACCCAGCCTAATAGCTCCTGACTTGAGTCCACGGTTTTCCTCACAAAGCTCTGGCCGCTGTCGTCTGTGATCAGTTTCCAGAAAGGATGGTGGGCCTGAAGTAAGTCCCCTCCTCACCAGCGTCCAAGTGCAGTGACAGGTGTTTCAGAGTCCCTGGCTGGTCACATGACAGAGGTCCCAGGCCCCGGTCCAGGGCTCCGTCCACTGGATCCACGTCACTGTGAAGGCGGGAGAGGCGCCGGTCTCCGGGGGCGGGGGAGGACAGAGATGACGGACTCAGCGAGTCACACTTTCAGCGAGGACATGGTTCCACACAGCTTCACAGTTTGCTTTCACACAACCTCCCAGGCGTTTCTCAAACGAACAAGCCCCAGCGAGGACGTCTCACTTCCGGGAGGCCTGGCCGCTGGAGGCGGCCTCTGCCCCGTCTGCGGTGGGAGCAGCCCTTGCAGCGCCCGTGGCTCTGGGGAGAGGACCCCCCGCCGGGCACAAGCCCCGCACTCCTGTCAGGCACGGGGGCTCGGCCTGCCCGCCTTCTGCGGCCCAGCGCCGCGGCCGACACCCACGGGCAGGAGGCGCCCCTCCTACGGGTGATGAGTGGCGATGAATCTCCCTCCCACGGGAGGGAAGTGGCCCTGAAGTCACGGTTCTGCATGGAAGTCCGCTTCATGGAGACCCAAGACCCAGGCCAAGAGCAGCCCCCTCCTCGGTGTCGGTGCACACGGGAGGGAGATGGGAGCCCCACCCAGGGCTCAGGGAAGCCCCCCACCCAGGGCTCAGGGAAGCCCCCACCCAGGGCTCAGGGAGGTTCCCACCCAGGGCTCAGGGAAGCCCCCCCACCCAGGGCTCAGGGAAGCCCCCCCCCAGGGCTCAGGGAAGCCCCCACCCAGGGCTCAGGGAAGCTTCTTTCTGAAGGTCCTGGGGTCTTCGTGAAGGACGGTCGTGTGCTCGGAGGGCGGGTTGGCTGTGGGATTTTGGCTGTGGTCTGTGTGCTTTGTAGTCTAAGAGGAACGTGCCGTCCAGGAGCTGCTATGGGGTTTGACTTTGGGTCCAGGATGACGCGGCAGCTGCGAGCCCCACTGGCATCTGTGCTCGCACCTGGGTGGGACGGGGGTGGCCACCTGCAGACACACAGGGTCCCAGAGAAACAGAGCCCTGGAGACTGGCCGTGGGCAGAAGTGGATGCGCAGGGTCCGCCTGGCGAGGGAAGGGGGAGCACGCTGGGGGCTCAGGTGTTGGACCCGCTCTGTGCCGCAGGGGCAGGGAAGGATGGCCGACTCAGCCAGGCAGAGTGGGGCTGGATACAGGTAAACTCGGGAAGGAGAGGTCACCCTGCTCTACATTCTTGAGCAAATCTCGACAGGATTAACGATCTTAGTGTAAACAAAGAGATCAGGAAAGAGACATGACTATTGATTCAACCTTTGTGGTGGCAATTTCGTGTTAAGAATGGAGTCATATTTACAAAACAGAAACAGACTCAAAGACACAGAAAGCAAAAGGGTGGGAAGGGATAAACCGAGGCTGAGATCTGCAGACACTAACTGCTATATATAAAATAGACAAACAACGGGTTTTTTCTGTGCAGCACAGGGAACTATATTCAGTACCTTGCAGTGACCTACAATGAAAAAGACCATGGAGAGGAACATAGGTGTGTGTGCGTATGACTGAGACACGACGCTGGGCACCAGAAACTGACCCCGCGTGGTAAATCTGTACATCGAGTCTACGTCAGTTAAAAAAAGAGTGGAATCAAAGGCAGAAAACAGTGGATATTTCTGGCATATCTGACTCGGGCGTGCAAACAAATGGAGTCTCAAGACGCCTAAAATAATCCCACTGCAGGCAACAAAGAAGCAGCTGCGCCGTCAGGAAGGGGTTAAGCATGGCGGAGGCAAAGGCTCTTGCAGCTCAAAGGAAGGGGAGGGGTTCCTGCTCTAACAGAGAATGAGCAGAGGGCACCCTGGTCCATCCCCTCACCCGTTCACCCTTTGACCCGGCAGCCGTCCAGCGGTGCGGCTGGCGAGAGGCACCTGCTGACCTCCTGCCCCCCACCCCCCGCATGTGGATTCCCTGGGGGAGCAGGAAGCAGGCCCCACAACTGACATTTAAATGATGAAATCTAAAAAGATTTTCACTGGGCTGGATGTTGAGGACAAAATAAATATCTGGCATGCAGACCTCTCATCTGAGCAGCTGGATGGAGGGAGGTCGGGGCGCGGGGACGGGGCACAGAGAGCTCAGAGCAGAGACCCCAAGGGGTGAGCTGTCTTGCTGGGGGCAGCCGGTGAGACTGGGGCAGACGGGGTGAAATGCTGAGGGCTGGGCGGAGCACCCAGGGAGGTGGGGTCCGGACAGGGCGGAGGACGTGGGTTTCGTCCAGCTGGGAGCCTGGATGTGGGCAGGCGTCTTCTCTGGCTGCTGTGGCCGAGGAGGGGACAGGGAACAGCGCAGAGCCCTCCAGTCCTGCAGAGCCGTCACAGCCACCTCCGCCCTTGTCCTCCTCGTCTCCTTTAGACTCAGCAGCGGCGCAGCTTTTAGAAAAATGCAACCCCCCTACTGCTGCTTAAATTTTCACTGTTTTCGGGGAGGAGGTCTGGACACATGCAAGGAAAGCTGACAGTCTCCTGCCATGAGCACGGCCCTGCAGCGCGCTCAGGACCCCGGATCTGCGGAGAGACTGACGGATCCGCCCATGGACGCCGCCAAGGAGCTGCTATCGGTTGTTGGTTGCAGGGTTGTTTATAATAATGGAAAGTAGAAACCACCTAAGTCTTAGGTGAGACTCATTTGTCAGATGGGGCATCAGCCCCCCTAGAGACGGCGTTGAGGGCGGCGCCCCATGAAGAGGGATGCGTGCCTGCTTGTGAAGACGGAAGGCAGCTTAGGAAACGATGCACAGTGAATAGAACTAATGAGGGTGGTGCCACTTCTGCTTGAAACTACAGCGGCGTTTGCTGTGGTTACAGGAGGGGAAATCAGAGGACGGTGGACACGTAGACGGGACGGACGGCGCCGGACCACACGCGGCAGGAGGGTGCCAGCCCCCAGGGAGCAGCGCCCAGTCCCTCTGCCGCCGTCGGCCCAGGACTGACCCCCTGCTGTCCTAATTTTCGTTCCTGCTTCCAACTCGGAGCAACCAGAGAAAGCAAATCTGCCCGCTAACCAGTGACACTGGATGTCCTGCCTCTGTGTGCTGCACGGTCAGGGCTCGCCCGAGCTGCCCTTCGTGCCTGCTCGTCTCTACTGTCACCACGATGGGCTGGCGCCCTGGCTTCCGCCATCTCAGATAAATGGCCTCTGTCTTTGGGTGGTCATGCTTTTCTTCACGGTTTTCATGGTGGTCCCTCCATGACGTGGTCAGCTCTGCCCATCCCGTCACCAGGACCCCGACCTCCCAGCTCCTGGCCCCATGGCCTTGCTGTGTGCCGACGGGTCGGTCAGCCCCGTCTGAACTCTGTTGTCTGGGTGGAGGCCCTTGGCCGTTTGGTCTCAGTTTGGCACCAGGTTTGCCGTTGGTCCCATTCGTCTGGTGTCCTTGGTGGCATCAGGCCGTTCCTTCTCGTGCAGTTCTGCTGTTGTGGGAGCCTTGTGTGCTGTGCCGTTGGAAAGCGGCGTCTCACAAGGGGACCCCGGGCACAGGCTGTGTGAGACTGTGGTCCCAGCTGGCTCAATGGATGGGAGGCGCTGCCCTTCTCACTGGACCACGTCCACCTGTCACACTTCGCTGTGGGCACTGGTCACACTGGACCAGTTTGCCTCCCACCTTGATTTGTGCCCTGAGAGCCTGGCTTTGGTCCAGAGACGGGGTTCTCTCTGGCTTTCTGCTGCAGGGCCACAGGCTGGCACCCAGCTGGGGTCAGAGACACAAGGCACCAGAGGGTCACCGTCCCAGGTCCACCAGCAGCCCTGCCTGGACGTCAGGGTCCAAATCCGGTCTCCCCCAGGGGTCTCCTGCTCCCAGGGGCCCTAATCCTCACACCCATCTTCCTGAATGGCTCGGCTCCACCAAGGACCACGTGGGTCTCCCGGGGCCACTGTGCGGACACTGAGCACAGCTGGTCACTGGGGAGGTGCTGTAGAGAAAAGCAGAACCATTTCTCGGGCTGCCTGCGCGCCAGGTTTAACTGGTATTCAGAGGCCTCGAAATAAAATTCTGATTTAAAATTGCTTCACTAAAAATTTCTTTGGCCAAAACTACAGCAATTTCATAAACTCACACGGCAAAGCGGGCTCACTTCCTCCCAAGCCCTCTCCTTGTCCCCCTCATCTCCCCGTGTCCACACCCCGCCTTCTGCCCATGGCTCTCCCGGGACCCCAGTGCCGGGAGCCCCCCAGGGTCCGTCTCCCCCCGAGCTGGTGCGCAGACGACTGTGGGACTCGAGTCGGGACCTGGGCTGAGAGCTGGGGTTTTCCTTCATGTGTCACCCTGTCGGGCCGCAGGGCGCTTGGCCTGGGTCGCTTCTCCGTGAGTCTGACGTGTCTCTGGATGAGCTTAGGGTCAGGGTGAGACCGAAGGGAAGTGGGCAGGGACCAGCCGTTCAAGGAACAGCACAGACATGAGCACCAAGATGGCGGAAGAGTCAGTGCCAGTCGACCTTGACCTTCACTGTGCGCTCACTGTGACGTGTTAACGCCGCGAATGACACTCCCATGGGAGCCGCAGCTGTCCCGAGCCGACCGTGAACGGGCAAGAGGTGGGCAGCGGCCCAGTCCAGGGAGTCCCCGCCCCTCCCCCGACTGGTTGGCATGACCCCCCCACTTGTAGCTTATGAAATAACTGAACCCTTAAAACTAGCCCCCACGCCTCGCGGCCGCCCTCCCCGCCGAGACGGCTGCGCTCTGTCTGCGGCGTGTGCGCCTCTCTGAATACATCTACGTTCGCTACCCCGTGGCTCGCTCTTGAATGCTTTCCTGCCCAAAGCCAAGGGCCCTCACTCGGGCAGGGGCGCGTCCCAGGGACTCACCGTCCTCTCGCGCCCCATTTCCTGTGTTGGAGGCTGAGCAACGAGACGTTGTCCCCACGCAGGGGGCTCACGTCTGGGGCCCAAACAGAACGAGAGCCGGGGAGGGAGGAGCTGGCCCCTCGGCTGAGCTGCGGCATCTTACCTTCACCTGACGGAGGGGCTTTACACCGGGGCTCCCCCGGGCTCAGGCCTCCGCACTCAGACTGAGTCGCACCGCCAGCTCCCTGGGCCTTCAGCTTCCAGGTGACGGGTCGTAGGGCCTCTTGGCCTCCATAGCTGTGTGAGCCGATCCCTGGTGACCAGCAAGTCCCTATCTATCTATCTATCTATCTACCTGTCTATCTATCTATCTGTCATCACCTCTCCCTCTGGCCTGCTGGTTGACTGGTTCTGTCTCCCTGGAGAGTCCTGACTGGCACAAGAGCTGCAATTAAGGGCTCCCCTAAGCCCCGAATAGCCCAGGAACCATTCAGGGGATAACAGGACACTAGAACCGTTCAGGTGCCTGCAACACAGGGTTCCTGGCCTACGTGAACTTGAACGCATGTCGGCCAGAACCTCGGATGTTAAATCCTGGGTGGAAAAAACTGGGCTGATGCAGAAGAGAATGAACAGGCACCTCCTTTCCATAATAAACCTGAGTGTCAAGGGAGAAAGCCCCAAACATAAGTCACACCCCACACACACTGCCGGGAGCCCAGGGCCGCCGAGGGCAGACGGAGCCGCAGGTGCTCAGGGCACGGGTGCGTGGGCGACGGGGTCCGGGAGGGGAAGAAGGTGCCGTCCCACGGCGCCCTCTCCTCACCTGCCAGTGAATTTCAGCCCGGAACCCGAGACCTGACTCAGAAGCAGAAGTCAGAGCGGGAAAGAGACTCTCTTCCTGAAGGGCCGCGCTTGGCGGGGTGTTGTGGAAGAGCTGCAGGGAAAAGCGAGGGAGGGACCAGGAGCCCAGGTACCTCGCAGCCCCGCCCACCCGGCAGCCCACGGCCCGCCCCGGCGCGCGGCTCACGGACAAGGACAGCCGGAGATGCTGTAGACAGAAGGGGAAAAGGAGACAACGAAAAACGTCGCATCAGACCAATGAGGCCATTGGCTGTAAATACAGACAGTGAGCCCCGCCCACCTCCGCTAGTCACGGGAGCCACTGCGGTAAATCCTGATCTGCTCACCCGCCTCCTCAGCAAACACCCCACGAAAGTCGTCAGGGTTTTAAATAATTGATAGGTTTCTTCCACCCCCCAGGCCTTACTTGGAGCCCTGGGGGCCTTCCTGGAAAACATTCCTGGACGGTTATGCCCCAGGGGTCCATTTAAACACAGTCCTGTCTCCCCAGGTCCTAGACCAAGACAGAGATGATAAAATTATAAACCGCAGACGTGGGGAGGATGGAGTGAACGTGGGGACGGAACGTTCTCTGCCTCAACCGTGCGGGTGGCAGCCCGCTGGCTGGGAGTCACCACAGCTCTGCCGGGTGTGAGGACTGCGGGCGCCAGGAAAGGGTGTGGACCTCTCTGTGTAACTTCTTACAACTACCTGTGAATCTACGTTTATCTTACAATAAAAATTTTAATTAAAAATAAGCAGCCCTAGTGACCAAGAAGACCCGTCTTCGGATTCCCGAGCCCCTGCGCTCCAAGCCTCTAAGGTCTGCCGCGGCCACGGTGGGGCGCCTGGGCCCAGGAGAGCTCTGCCAGGGAAGCGGCTAACGGCACTGCTCCCCAGGGATCTGGACTTCCTCCCGCCCTTGCCCTGCACGGCTCTGTCCCGTCAAGTCAGTGGCGTCACCAGTTTGGACCTCAGTTTTCTCGTCTGTGACGCAGGGAGGACACTGGTGGAATGATGGATGCAGACGAGACTGGACACGTCGGGCAGGAGTGCCTCACCTGGCAGGAGGCAAAGTGCCCTGGAGCGAGGGTGTGGGGTGTTGACTGGAAAATGCACAGCCTAGACGTTGAGAGTTCTGCTTCACTGGAGGACTTTCTGAGGACTCGCGCCACGGAGGCAGCCTCTCAGATTGCTTGGTGCCAAGAGGTAAGGGAGGAGCCAGGGTACACAGGAGTTTTTGTAACAGAGAACAGCTAGTCGGAACATCAAAAGATGACTGTCAGTTAAAGGAAACCAGACACCCCAAGTTAAGGAGTTTAGCCTTTTGCTCTGTGTGGGAAGGTGCAGAGGTCTGGGCTCGTTGAAATCACCCCTCTGATCTGCACTGAGAGCTCCAGGGCCACTGCCCTGTGCTTTCCCACCCTGCGTCCCCTCAGGGGCCGCCATCCGGGGCAGCTGCAGTGGCTAATGGCTTGATGGCCGCAGCATCCTTTTTTGCTGACAAAGGCAGGTGACATTCCGAGTCCACAAAGGACAGAACCTGGCCCTCATCACCCTGAGGTGACAGGAGAAAACGAGGGGACTTGTCCCCCAGAGGTGGCCCGATGCACAGGGGAGTAATTCCACTTCCTGCTCCAAAGACCAGCACGGAGGCTGGGGGCACTGGGAGGGCGGCTCCCGCCAGGGCAGCTCTGGTCTGGGAAGGCCGCTGGCCCCAGAGAAAAGGGACAGAGTGAACGAAGGTGATTCCGGGGTGGGGGTGGGGGCGCAAGGCTGCTGGGAATTTACAGCCCTTTTTAAGCTTCTCCGTGTCTTCAGGGTCGAGGTCGCTATCTGGGTCAGAAGGAGACAGGGGAGGGAGAGCCCTGGGAGAGCGCGGGCTTAGCATGCCCGAGGTCCTGGGCTCAACCCCCAGTGCCTCCTTGAGGGAGAAAAAAATTAAAAAAAAAAAAAAACAACAGGAAAGAAAGAGACAAAGGACCAGAGGCTAACTGCGTGGCACGTGGGCGGCCTTTCTTCCGGGCCATGTCCCAGGACGCGGGAAAGCTGGCAGTCAGGAGGAGCGCCACCGCCAGCCACGAGGCGAGAGACCCGCACCTGGTGGCAAGTGGTGAGGGTGAGAGTGTAGGACTTTGTCTTTAAAATAAAAATAATAAAAATAACGTTATTTTCCGGCTCGTCAACCCACATTAGCTCGTAATTGCGCGACGAGCTAAATCCGAAAACACGCCGAGGTTGATGCAACTTCTTCTGGCCAGACGGACCGACGCCTGGCGGCCGGCCTCACGCTCACCTTCCCAGCGGAGTCGCGCAGACCGCAGGGCCGTGGGCAGGTGCCTGCCAGGCCTCCTGCGCCGCGTCCTCCTGTCCCCTGGAGCTCTCGCCCTTCCCTTGGGGCGCTGGGGGGCAGGCCTGCTCCATGGGAGAGCGGCCTCTCCTCCGTCTCACAGATGGGGAACCGGGGTCAGTGGGGGCCTGAGGTCCCTCTCCAGCCCCCGCTCCTCTCCCCGACTCTGGACCACGTCTGCTCGTCAGTCCACCAGGATGTCCAGGAGGCACCTGGAGCTTAGCGTGTCCACATCTGAGCACCGTGCGCTCTTCTAATTAAAGCTGCCCTCCCCAGCCTTTTCCATTTTCACAAACGACATTTTCTATCCATCACTGTATCTGTCGGGTCCAATGAGCTGCAGGCATGACTCTTTCCACTCCCTGCAAAGCCAGGGGGGACCCCTGGAGTCCTCTGTGCCCACAGCTGATTGGTCAGGAATCCAGCAGGGTCTCCCCTGGATACCCCTGGGCTCAAGCCCTCGTATGAGATCGCCCTTCCCCACGGCTCACGTCCCCATCGCTGCGTGCGGCCTCCTGGCTGGTCTCCCACGTCCACTTGCACCTCTGCCCCCTGTTTGCAGTGTGGCCGCCCCGGGGGCTCCTAACCAGAGCCCGTGCCACCCCTCCACAGCTGCCCTGAAGGGCTTCCTGCCAGTGAGACCCACAGGGTCTGCCTGCGGCTCCCTCCCGGCCGTCCTCCAAACCGCCCTTTGCTCCTTCCCTGTTCTCACTTCCTTGCAGCCTCTGTCTAAATGCTGCCTCCTCCGAGAGGCCCTCCTGGGTCCGCAGCTATAAAACCGCACACCGCTGCTCTCTGCTGCCCGCCCCGTCATCCTTCAATCCCCGATCGCTTTCTGGCACATTTTATTTTTTAAAATCTGCTTCGTGTCTGTGTCTCCTCAGCAAGATGGTGGGGTGATGACTCGGCTGGGTGTGTGCTGAGGGCCCTGCACACGGAAGAGCATCTGGGAAACATCAGAGCCCTGAGCAGAGTGAATGAATGAATGAAAGAATGAAGGCGCCAGCTTTCACATAAGAACTCTTCCAAGTCCAAAGTGCCACCAGCAAGACAGTGTGGACACCTGAGCGGCGGTCTGCTTCCCGCCACGTCACAGCAGGCTGCCGGCCGAGGGGCTGAAGCCGGAGGCCGGGCCCTGGGGACTCGCCGGCGGCTGGTGTAACTGGCGGCAGGAAATCGGGCTCGGTGTCCGGGGCCTGTCATCAATTCTTGTAAACGTCACCGTGCGCTTTGCCGTTTCCTGGGCCAGCGTGCTCCCCCTGCGCGGCGTCTGGGAATTCAGAGAGATTTCCTGTGCATTTGACTTAACACCCACACCTTCAGGTCCTGATTAAGCCTGACACTGTCTTTATAGAGTGAGTTGTTAATGGAGGTGAGAAGCTGTTTTTGCAATGATTCCTTTTTGCATCCCCCGAGGTGACTCGGAAGAAGGGTCCTGGCTAAGAGGAGGCTTGGCTTCCACCGTCTTCAGCCGCGGGACACACAACACACAGCCTGGAAGGCGGGCTGAGTGACCACGGACCCTTCCACTGCGTTATCGAGGATGTGGGGCTGTGCTGATTAACTGCGGAATGTATGTGAGAGCACTGAGTATTTTTAAGCGACATTTAAAATAGTTGCAGGGTGTTGGCGCGGAGCAGGAGAGCAGAGCCCTGCTGTCTCGCAGCGCTGAGAGCCAGGCAAACGCTCAGTACCTGTTCCCTGGGTGCATGAAGCAGCACCTTTGCACGCAGACCTGGGAGCTGAACAGACGGGCAGCGTTGCTTCGGCGCATCGGGACCGGCAACGGGGCCTCCCTCCCTTGGCAGCCCCGCGGCTCCAAGGCTGAGGGATGGGGGGCCTTCCCGGGCGTAGCCGCTGCAGCCGCAGGGCCCTCTGTGACTTCAGACCTTTCAGAGGGCAGCAGGCGGGCCCCAGGCTCTGAAAAGCAGACCTCGCCCGCGGTGGAGAACAAGACGATGGATCAAAGACTTGTGTCCGAGAACCGCAGCCAAATCGCCCTTTGCTCTGTGATGAGCGTCGAGGCTAATTTGATGCCCCTGTGCTCCAGGGCACTGGGAATTTTTCATGACAAAGTAGTAATGACTTCCAGGAATGAGATAAACTCTATGCACATTTTCATGGAAAATGGATCATTTCTGGAAAATAATTAAAAAGAGTTCAACGAAGTCTTCTCCAGCTGTGCCAGGAAGTAGATACGGGCCACCCCGACCCAGGGGGCAGGAGCTCAGGGCCGACCCGGGGCTGTGCCCCGCGATGAGCAAGCTCTGTTACGGCTGCCGGAAGCCGGCGCTCCCTCCTGCCTCAGTGCCCTCCGTCCTGCCGGCCCGGAAGCCCCAGGGCCGACCGCGCCGGGGAAGTGCGTCGTTTGGGCCCCGTGTGGCTGCAGGATGGCTAACTGAAGAGAAACAGCTCTTGGCTCACAACTTGTTGGAAATCTTGAAAACGTGTGAATCTTTACTACAGAATGATCGCACGGCTTCCCTTCAGAGCCGTCAGCTGTGGGAATGTGTGCGGGGCGTGTGGAAGGAGCAGCGTGTCTGCCACCTCGGGAGCCAGGTGGGATGCTGGCGCAGCGCAAAGCGTCTGGCTTACAGCTCCCCGCGCGGCTGCTCCACGTTCCTCCTGCGGACGCCTGGCGGGGCTCGGGGATGGAAACAGCCAGAAGCCCTGAGACCCAGCGGGGGGTGCAACCAGCTCCCCACCCCAGGCGGAGGAAGGACCCCTCTGGGGGTGGGGGCTGGGCCGGGGGAGCGTCCCACCTCTTCAGCTGGACCCGGGGGTGGAAGGGGACGGGGGACAAGTGTCGGGGGAGGGGCAGATGCGCCAACTTGGGAGTGTGCGTTTCCTCACGTGTTAGAAACTCAACCAAAACACAGCGCAGGTTCCCGCAGATTCTGTTCAAGCCCACCGGCACGACCTACTTGGTGTTTCTCCCTCTCTGTCCGGGACGTGCTGTCCCGAAGCTGGAGGGTCCGGGCTCTCAGACCCGCCGCCCGCGGCTCGGCCGCGCTGTCTGTGACGCCGCCTCGCTGTCGTTGACCAGCTCGGGCGTTGGGGGCTGTTGTTTGCTCTGTGCTGGCGCTCTGGGGCCCCTCCTCTCTGTGGCACCGGCACTGCTGCGCCTGTTTTCCCTTCCGGGCGGCGTTTCAGGTCAGCACGTTAAGCTCCGGGAGGATCCCTCTCGGGCCCAGGGTCCAGCCCCTCCCCTCCTGCCCTCGCTGGACCCTCGCCGAGCTCCGGCTTTGCTCCGGGTCCTGGCCCTCGGGGGACACAGAGGTCCAGCCTTCTGGGACCCTGGTGGGACAGCCTGACAGCGGGGGGCTTATCCCCAGAAGGGGACCGCGCTCACCGTCAGCCCACCGCGCGTCGGCCCGCTCGGGGGCTCTGACCACAGACTGCGGTTTAAACCAGACGTTCATTTCACAGTCTGGAGGCTGGACGCCCAAGATCGGGGTGCCGGCAGGTCCAGCGTCTGGAGAGCATCGTCCTCCTGCTGCAGACGGCCACCTCCTCCCTGCGTCCTCACGGGGCGGGGGTCGGGCGTCCCTTCCTCCGCACAGAAGGGCTCTAGTCCCGCCAGGGGCCCCACCCTGACGACCTCACCGAAGCCCAGCCATCAGCGAACGCCTGCCTCCGGACCCCACCCCCTCAGAGCACAGGGCTGCAGCCTGTGAATTTGGGGGCTGGTGCGGGCCCTCAGTCCACGCCCCTCCCTGCCTTCCTTGGCGTCACCGTGCGCAGGGCCAGGCCCTTCTGTGCGGACCTCTTGCTACTTCCTCTGCGTCTGCTGATGCACACTTAAGCCTGCTAGACAGTCCCAGCGCACAAGGCGACTGCGAGCGCGAAGTGCTCGTGCCGGAGCAGAGCTCCCGATGGCACGTGTTGCTGCAGAGTGCCGGGCCCTCCTTCTGCTGGTCATTTTCCAATTAAATGTCCAGGCGACTAAACACGTTGTTTCCAATAAGCGCTCTCCTTTCTGATGTGCGTTTACGCCTGCGTCTGCTGGCTGCTGACAGGGCAGCACGATGAGGCCACGCCGGGCTCGGGACTCGGTGCCGCTCCCGTGCCTGTGTGCGCCCGCCAGGCGCTGGGCCCTCTCCGATCCTCAGTTCTGAGTGGAGGGGTCCTAACCCCGCCTGGGTCATAGGTCGTTAGGTCACCGCACTGCGCACCGCGTGCCAAGCGCGTGGGCACGTGGCGGAGAAGCTTAGCCGTCTTCAACCCCCGGTTTTCTTGTTTGTACGGATCCCAGAAGACCGCGAGGGGCACAGGGACCGCGGTGGCCTGGCACGGGGAACGGCCCTGAGGTTTTGCTCCTGAACGTGGTCTCCTCCGGGCACTTTGGGAGCACGGCCTCTGTCAGACGGAGGACGTCCCCCTGGGTCCTCGCCGGCTGTGATTTTTAAACAGGAATTTGTGTGGAGTTTCATCGTCCGCTTCCCCGCCGTCCACTGGGATGTCCCTGCGGCTCTTCTCTGGTGATGCAGAGAATTCCATTAACGGCTTTTATTAACGGGCTTCCCTGTGAATCCGCCCAGAGGCTGCCAGGGAAGAGGCTTCTGGTGAGACTTTTGAGAAGGGGCCTGTTGAAGGGCTCGACAGCAGGAGTCACTGAGACAAGAAGAAAGAAAAGGAACAGCCTCCCTCGCCCTGCCGAGACTGAGCAGGTGGCCCCCCCCAGCCTGGGGGCTTTACAGGTGAGCTCCGGGCAGAAGGGCGCAACCTGGGGCCACAGCACGCGGGGGTTGGTCAGAGTCTGATAAAGGGCTGCTCGTCGGCGGAGTTGGGGCATGTGACCAGGGACGCTGAAGCTGTAAGGAGTGGCCCCTGAGACCTGGGGGGGGGTCTTAGCTGGGCTCTGTGCCAGCCCAGAGCAGGGTCTTTGGGGAAGCAGAGCAATCACCCCAGCACCCCAGGGGGGCCCCAAGCCTCTCCTCCTCCTCCCTCACTTCCTGCCCTGCCCGTGCTCGGCTGAGCCCTGCTGGACGTCAGAGGGCAGGGGTGCGATGGGCAGCACCCACAGAGGACCCTCTGCAGCTAGGAGAGGGTGAAGGGTGCGTCGAGGGGGCCAGTGGAAGACACCCAGCCCATCAGAGGGCTGCCCGGTGCCCCTGTGTTTCCACTAAGTCCAGAAGAGAAGCATGGATTTAATTCAACCTTCCCTGGTCAACATGCTTGTGGAGAAAAACCAAAGCTGGGTGAGACTCCTTCCTCGTTCACACCATAAGATCATGTGTTATAGATGCAGCCCTGGTACCAAATGTAGGGTCTGATTTAAACGAGTTCTTTCGTGTACAGTATTTTAGGACATGGGTCTGTGAACAACTGCTCCTCTGCCCAGAAAGCAGAAGCCCAAGGCCTGCCGCCACCCCAGAGCCCTGCTGAGTCTCAGCCCAGGGCTCCCTGCTGCCCAGGGAAGTGGACACAGGAGATTAGCCATCACCAGCCACTTCTAGTTTCTGGCCCTTACACCAGAAGATGCCCCTGGACACCCTCACCATCTCTTCGGTGTCAGTTCACACTCGTCGCCTTGGTGGGAGCTCTGGCCATTTGCAGACCCAGGGGCAGCTGGAGGCACTGCAAAACTGTCCCCACACTGTCTGTGTTTATTCTCCCACCAGGAAAGTGCTTTGAAGGCATCCTTTAAATTTAGCTCTGCTGGACCACACCATGTTCTAAGTACAGCTGCCTGCCCCCTTGTCCAAGGGTGCCCAGTGCCAAGACAGCGGGAGAGCCGTGTGTGCTCTGTGCCCAGAGAGACGAACTGAATGAAAGTGGTTTCCGTCCAGCTGTGTTGGTGCTGATCCTTCATCCAGCCCACGAGCTGACCTTGGAGAGGCCACCTTGTCTTTCTGGATCTCAGTCAACTCGTCTCTGGGCTGAAGTTGCAGACCGCTGACTCCCGGCTCCTTCTGGGGGCCACCACCCTGGAGCGATACACGCCTCCCCCCCCCTCCTGGGGACCGTGGGCCTTGTGAGCAGCAGCGTCCACTCTGGAGCTGGAGCCGTGGGTCCGGCGGTTCCTGGGCTCTTCCTGGTCTAGCGATGCCTGTTCCTGGTTGACCACAGCAGAAGAACTGGTGGGTTCATAACTCTTCCTGGCAGGGTACTCGGTGCAGGGGATGCAGGGGAGAACAGGATGCTTACATTTTAATACACTTGAACAGAATGAGTCTGTTCTGGTCATTAGAGACGTGGGCCAGCGCTTGTGAGGTTCCTGTTCTCAGTGTGTCCTGCAGTGGGGCTGAGTGTGGATGCCGGCGGGGCAGCCGGAGGTTAAAGGCCTGGTAGGGACTGTAATGCTTCCCTCTTTGTCTCACTCTCTTTCCTTTTCTTTCTTTCCCCTCCTCTCCCTATTCCTCCTTCCCTCCCTGCCCCTGCTCCTCCCTCCTTCCTTTCTTTCCTCCTTTGCTCCCTCCCTGTCTTATTAACGAACATGTCAAACAGGCACACAGAGGAGAGAATCGTCCCCTGGACTCCCTGTCCCCACCATCCAGCTCCAAGTCTCATCAGTGCTCTGGTTTCCCTACATCATTAATGATGCCTCAGACAGTGCAGTGTATGGGAGCCCAGCCCCACCTAGATGGATGCTGGCGGTCTACTTAGATTCATTCACATGCTCATCCTGCCTGACTCATTTGGTAAGTCATACATTTGTGTGACATCACCTATTTTGACATGTGCTATGCCTCAACAATGCACACCTTATATTAAATCTTTATGTTAACAAGCCATATGAGAGCTACAATTTTCTTCCTTTTTGTCTTGTTTTCACAGCAACATACATTGGATAAATCTGGATACTTGAGTTGTATGCACAGACTAAAAATTGCAAAAATAGTATAGAGTGACGAAGAGGAAAGTATTTTAAGAAGAGGAATATTTTAGAGAAGTATTTCAAAATACGCTGACATCCAGATTAATGGCTCCTTGTTTCTGCTAATTCAATTCAATGCTTATCTATGATGGGGTGAAGATTAACCCATGATACAATGGAACACAATGATATTTATTGTGTATGTTTGTTCTCCCCAGTATTCCCTCATAAACCTGTAGCAGTTTAGTTGTTCCCCAGCCATACATGAAAGGCTGGTGGACCCAGACTTTCCTGCTCACAGTTAGGTAATAGAGGATGCTATGATCACTTTCGGTTGAAAACATAATTTTTGGTCAAAAGATGAAATGGCCATTCCCTGAATTTGATTTTATATCAAATTTTTGTCCTTCCAAAAGAAGTCAGAAAAAGTAAAAAGGGAGCCCAAAGCACTTAGAACAAATAGACAGCAATTTGCAAGGTGACAGCTGTAAACAATAGTGCTATTCACACTAAACATAAACTATTTAAATGACCCAACTAAGATGCAGAGATAGTCAGGTTAGTTAAAAAGCAAGACTCGGATATACGCCATTTATAAAACATTTACTTTAAATAAAAAAGACGTATAGGTTGACAAGGAAATAGCAAACAATTTTATTACCTGCTAACCCCAATATGTGAATAAATGTGTGAATGTTAGACACAGTAAGTTTCAGAGTAAAAATTTTACCAAGGATAAAGACTATTGTGTTCCTTCATAAAGATAAAGGGGTAAATTCACCAAAATTATATAGCAACCCTAAACTTCTATGCACCTAATAATAAGCTTGAAAATATATAAAGCAAAAACTGCTATGATAAACATAACTTTAAAATCTTGAATTACAACCTGAGATTTCAAAACTATTCTCTCAATAATTGATAGAATAAGTAGAAAATGATTATATACAAGAGTAAAATTCTAACTAAAAACTTGAAAAAACTGGCATTTATGAAATACTCCACATAACAGTAAAATTTACCTTCTTTTCAAGTACACGTGGAACATTTACCAAGGCAGACTATATTATGGTTTAAAAATACTCATAACTATTTGAAAAAGGGTTTAAGTCATACAAAGGCCGTTTCTGAATACAATGGAGTTAAATTAGAAGTCAATAAAAGAAAAATCTTTTAGAAAGCTCCCAATATTCAAAACTAAACAACATATTTCTAAAAAATAAACAAGCCAAAAAATAAGAAAAAGGATGTATAGGAGATACTTCTGACTGATAGAAAATTAAAATACAGCAGATCAACCTTGTGCGATCCTGCTGAGGTGGCTTTTGGGGGGAGACTTACAGCAGCAGAGTATGTCAGGGAAAAAGACAGGCCTCAGTCAGTGACGTCCAGGAGACAAAAGTAAGAGCAAGTTAAACCAAAGTTAAGTAGAAGAAAATAAATCATAAATGAAGAGTAGAAACCAAAGAGAGATGAAGCAGACGAACAGCAGAGGAAACCAGCAAGACCTAGATCTGCTCTCTGAGGAGGGTTTAAAACCTGATGCCTCTCCTGTGGAGAAAGCCCCGGGCTCAGATGCTGTCGCTGGTGAATTCTTCCAGACGTTCGAGGAGGCAGTGGTGCCAATTCCACGCACGCTCTTCCTCACAACTGGAGACAAGGGGGCACTTCTAATCTCATTGTGTAAGGCCAGCAGGACTATGATACGGAAATAGACACAAAACCCACGCAGCCATCATAGGACAGACAACTGCAGGCCACACAGACCGCCTATGAATTTAAGGGTAAAACTGCTCAACAAAATTTCAGCAGGTGGAATTCAACAACATGGGAACAAGAGCATGTGTCATTACTAGGTGGGGTGCACCTCAGGGACATGGGCTTTTTTTTTTCTTAACATCTGAAAATCCCTTAAGGTAATTGATTATATTAAAAATCCAAAAATTAAAAACATACAATCATCTCAATAGATGCAAAAACCAAACAAACGGAGTCCTTGATGAAGTCAAATACAGTCCCATGATAAAGGTTCTGAAACTATGAAGAGAAGGGATTTCCTCAGTCTGATAAATGGTGTCTGCAACGAATTAACACTGCGCTCAATGGAGAAGGACTGCGTGGCTCCCCCGAGGACGAGACCGGGGTGTCTGCTCTCAGCATCCCCACCCACCATCATACTGGGGGTTCTAACTGGCACATGGGATAAAGCAAGAATACCCCGTAAGTGCGCGGTGTCTAGACTTGAAAGAAGCAAGTGACACTATCTTTATTCAGAGGCAGTGTGACAGCCTATTTAGAAAATCCAGTGGAACCTGCATAAAAGCTGCTAGGAATACTAACTGAGCTTAGCATCGCTGCTGGGTAATGCATGCACTTGTAACTAACAATCGGGAAAAAAAACGTACTCATACCTCTCACCATAGGCAAAAATTAACTCAAAGTCAGTCATAGTCCTAAAGGTGAAATCTAATCTCTAAAACTTCTGGAAGTTTGCGTAGGTAAAGACCTTTGTAACCTTGGTTTTGGCAAATAACTCATAAATATGCTACCCAAAAAAAAAGAAACCCATAAAACAAAAGATAGATAAATTAGACTCCGTCAAAGTTAAAACCTGGTCTCAAAGACTATTAATAGAGTAAGAGGACAAGTCACAGACAAGTCACAGAATGAATTTAATAAAGGACTTGCACACAGAATTTATCAAGAATTCTGAAAGCCGAATGAGAAAATGGCCCAGTAAACAATGGACAGGAGATCCAGGCCATTCGCCAAAGAAGACAAAGCGCCAACAAGTAAGGGCGCAGATACACGGTCAGCACCACCGGTCACGAGGGAGACGCAGGTAAATCCACGCGAGGCGGGACCACGCGTCTGTCAGAACGGCTGAAGTTGAAGACCCATCCTACCCACGCTGGGGAGGAGGGGAACTGGGGGCTGGTGCATCACTGGTGGGACGGAAGCACTTGGGGGAGTGGCCGCTTCTTAAACCAGATGGATGGAGTCTTTGATCCCAGTGTCCTCTTCCGGCCACATGTCCTGGGAGGGCGCCTCTCCTCCCGGGTCTGGAAGCCCAGGCCCACGGGCGGGCAGCGTGCTAAGCTGTGTTGCTGGGTCCCGAGTCCAGGCTGAGGCCCACCACCTGCATGCACCTCCCCTCGGTCCCCTGGCGTCCCCCCCTCAGACGCACAGGAAACGTGGGGCTGCCGCCAACACCCTGCAATACTCTGTTGAGTCAAACCTCTCAGATCCGTGAGCGGGAGTCCACTCCTTCCTGAACACTTATCAGCATCAAATCCAGACTTTCAGGCAACTTCTCTGCCATCCCCTCTTCTTTGACGTGGCGCTTCATCCTTCCCAAGGCTGGTAAGACAGTAGATTCATCAGGTTTTTTTCTGACTCAGAGAAGTGTTGCACTGCTGAGTACCTGCTTCCTGAATCCAGCAACCTCAAGTTCCTAATTAGCATAACCCTTTTTTTTGCAGCCCAGTAAAGATAGTCAGAACAATGTCTGTTTAAGCCGAGAACACTCTCTCTTTCTCAGTCAACCGTGATTAGATCAGACTTTGGAGAGCTTCCTTTTTTTGTCCATACTTGTGGAAATGTGAAATAACTAAGCAGTTAAAATTCATGATCTACACTTTTGTGTCATTATTATTGCATTAGCATGAAATTATACTTCTAGTTAGTCATAATTATACTCATAATTATTCAATTTATCACCAGAGGTCCTCCTGGAAGTTTTATTGGAGGATTTATTAACATTAGTAAATTGTTTTTCTTCATCTCCACATTATGAATTCTCCTCATGTGTGATAGGATCTATTATCCACAAACCTGTGACAGACCCCAAGTGTTGGTGGCATCTCAGTGTCACAAGGGGAACCTCCATCTCTTCATCCAGCAGGTGACCCAGTGTCACTGCCACAGGGGACCCACTTCGTGCCATCGAAGCTGCTGTGGCTGGGAGGCGCTGCATCCAAAGAGAAGCTCAAGGTGGGCGGGGCTGGTGGCTTTTCTCCCAGGCCACTGGCATCAAGCAGGGTGACACTGGAGCTGCCGTCTGCAGCCACAGGGTTGCCAGGTGGTGGGAGGACATGCCCTCCTGCCCGCTGGCCCTTCTGCCTTCAGACGCACCGTCACTGGACATGATGCCACGTCCACGTCTTGCTCAGGCTAACTTGACCCCTCGCCACGCCCTCTAACCCTCCTCCTGGGTCCGCCTCCACGAAACCCTTGCTGACCGCTGCCCAACCACTGCTTTCTCTCTCGTTCCGAACCCTTGGAGCACCCTCCTGCCTTTCTAATCAGCACGCCTCCGTCACAAAGCCACAGAGCGTTGGCAGCCCTTGGTGAAGCTGGGCTGAATACTCACGTCCTTCCATGGTTGTACGTTGCAGCCTGACCCTCAGCGTGACTATGTGGAGACAGCGCCTCTAAGGATGTAATCCGGGTTAAATTAGATCCTAGAGGTGGGGCCCTGACCCAACAGGATTAGTGTCCTTATAAGAAGGCACCAGGGGGTCCGTGCAGGGGACCACAGAGCAAGACGGTGGCATCTGCAGCCCAGAGGGTGAGCCGGCGACAGACACAGGCCCCGCTGACACCGGGGTCCTGGGTGTCGACCTCCAGAGCCACGAGGAAGTCAGTGCCTGGCGAGAAGCCGCCCGGTCCGCGGTGCCCTGTCGCCCGGCCTGAGGGGGCCGGTGACACAGTGGGGACCTGGGTAGTATCCACTCATATTTATTCAGCTCTTGTGCATGCCCTACGCTGGTGAGGTACGTGGCTTGGTTTATGCCCAGAGGTTGCATGGAACATTTTATTTAATCCTCTGGTGCTTCTATAGAGTAAGTTCTGTCACGGTCCCCCTTTCACAGGTAAGACCACGGAGGCCAGGCAAAGGTGATGCGGGCGAGCAGGAGAGAACCCATGCCGGCCCCACTCCCAGCTGCCGAGGCGGGGTTCTCATCTGCGCGTGCTCACAGCAGGTCCGCGCTCCCCGATCGGGGCTGGACCAGCCTCCTGACCTTCCACCAAAGCACACGCTCACGTACACTCGGGGCCTCGCTGCTGACCCACCCCTGGGATGTGCTGTCACCACGGGGCCCCCTCCCTGTTTGGGGTTGCTGGGACCTTGAGCAGCTGTGGGATCTCTCCACGTGACGGGCGGCCAGCATGCCTCACCTCCACGCCCTGTAGTAAGTGCGACCCGTGACCCGTTCAATTCAGAGCCTGGAGGCGGCATTTCCTGGGCAGCTGTGATGTACCCAGTGCTGGCGCCCAAGGCACGCAGAACCACTTCTGGTCCCGGGACTCATGACGGTCTGCCCGGGCACAGCCAGGCAGCCCTAGGTGAGAATCCATCAAAGAGCAAAGAGGGCAGGCAGGGGAAGGGGTGCCCGTGCCAGGACATCGGGGGACTCCTCTTAAGGGTCAGGATTTCTGCCTTTGCTGCCTCCCACCCCCAGAAAGGCTCAGGCAAGGCTCACCCCACCGAGGGTTCAGCAGGCGCATGGGGGAGGGGTCGCTCCGGGCGGGGGTGGGGGGCAGGGGGTGCACATCCTTTGTGTCCTGGTCTGTGGAACATTCTGGGCTGGGTAGCAAGGGGGACGGTGGGCTTCTGGCTCCATCTGCTCTTCAGCTCTGGTCCCCGAGGGAGGACGTAGGTGGCCCAGGAGTCCCGACAGCCCCGGCTCAGCTCCAGCCGGGGAGCCTGACTGCTGGTGGCTGGCTCTGGATCCCACCCTCACTCCTCGGGAAGTTGCCCCCGACACCTTTTGCTGCAGGAGTAGCACTGCGCTGGCTGTGCTGGCATAGCTGCAGATAAGGAGATGAGTATCCATGAGACAGAACTCGGGTGAACAGCCCCTCCCTCCCGTGGCTCTTCCTTGAGGCTCGGCTTCCATGTGGAGAGGGTCCTGTTTGCAGCCGACACACACCCGAGTGCAGCAGTGGGCTCCGAAGGCCCCGAGGCAGGCCGGTGACCCTGAGAAGAGCCGCCTGCCTGCGGGGTCCTGCAAGGGGGCCCCCGGGCTCAGGTCAACTCTGCCGATGGGATTCAAGGCTCCCTGTCCACCCCCGACCTGCAGGGCTTGCTCAGCGCCGCCCAGAGTGAGCCGTCTCTGTGGATGTGCTTGGAGAGCAGGCTTCTCACAGCCCCCCTCTGAGCGCGGGGATTGGTCCCAGGCTGAGGGGCTGGGCCGGCTGCAGTGGGACCCCTACTGGGCCCTTGACCCTCCAGCTTGCCGCACTCCAGTGCCCGTCGGGTGGGTCTGCAGGACCTGAGGCCTGGACAGGACTCCCGGGTGTGTGAGGATGGGGCGCGGTGGGCCGGCAGCTCTGAGTCCACCTCTGGTCTGATCACAGACGCCACCGGCGGGGAGGGGCCTGGGGAGGGGAAACTGCGGATTCTCCGCCCACAGCCCTTCCCTCCAGGTGGCCGACCTGACGCTGAGTCAGGACCGCTGAGCCGCTGCTCCTGGGAGAACGCCGGGCTGGGTTCCAGGAGCCTCCCCTCGCAGCGTCTGCACCACCTCCGTCACGCAAGACACCTCGTCCAGAACTGACTGTCGACGCCGCAGCACTGAGCTCTCAGCCAGCAGCACAGCAGCCCGCGCCTGACGGGAGCTCCTCCGACAACGGCGCGGAGTTCACTCATCCGATCATCCACCCATCCACCGGCTACCCCTCCCTCCCTCTGCCCCGCCCTCCCTTTCTTCCATGCCGTTGGGTCCCCCTGCATGCCGGGCTGGGGGCTGGGCATCAGGGTGACAGTGGGCCGTGAGGGCAGAGCCCCTGCCCCGGGACCTCACAGCCCGGGGCACATGGGCCATGACAGACACACTGCAGTGACGCCCTGCAGTTACAGACGGGCACACAGCTTTCCGCGAAGTGACTGGGCTTGGCCAGTGGGCGAGGGAGGTGGACGGCTCTGAGGAGGGATGCCCAGGTCAGGGCTGGAGCACTGGGGCTGACCGCAGGAAAGCCAGCAGCTTGGGCAAGGCCTTCAGAGAGAAGGGACGGGGCTCCTGCGGGCTCCAGGCCGACAGCCACAGTCAGTCAGCTCAGTGCTGGCGAGGAGCTGGAGTGGCTGCAGTCAGGCCGCGGGGGTAGGAAGGCACGGCTGGGCAGGGACACGTGGGTCCTGCAGGCCTCGTCATCAGCGGCCAGTTCTCATCTCCGCCCAGAAGCCAGGCAGCCAGCCACGAGCTCTGCTCACGGGACAGGAGGCACGCGACAGGTCTGCACTTGGGAGGATGGCCCTGGCCAAGAGGAGGGGGCCACAGAGAGGGATGCAGAGGCTGGAAGCAGAGTGCAGCCTTGAGGGGAGGGCAGGCTGGTGGTCCCTGCGGCCCCGGCCTGAGGTGCCCACCTGTCCTGGCGGGCCACAGCGGCCTTTGGTTGGAGATCACCTGGGGGCTCTGCCTGGCAGCTGAAAGATCCAGCTCCTGCCCTCAGTGCTGGGAAGTGCGGGCCTTCATCTCAGGAGGCCAGCATCTCAGGGGAAGAGCATCGTGATGTGGGCCCTGAAGCTGCCACTGGGGTTAGGGGCCTGTGGGTGCCCTCCCTGGGGGTGTCTGGGCCCCTCCACGCCCCCACCACCCGAGGGGCCCAGGCCCACCCTCTCTGAGGCAGCAGCACGAAAGTCCATGGAGGCATTCGGGAGGATGAGAAGGGGGAGGGAAGAGTCCCTCTCCACCTCAGACAGAACAGCCCCAGGACCCCTCATTTTGTCTGGAGGCTGTAATCCATGGAGGCCTGAAGTTCAAGGTGATCAGCACCCAAAACAGAAAAGAGGACCAGGACCAGGGCTGTGGAGCTGGCCTTGGTGCTGATGCCCCGCCGTGTTCTCACGGCCTCGCCAGCCCAGCCCCTTGAGCAGCGGTGCAGGCTTCCCGCCAGGCCACCAGGGAGGCTCCCCCAGCATCGCTCACTGCTTTGGCAAGTGGACGAGTAGGTCAAGGCCCCCCCGCATCTGGCTACCTCTTATCCTGGTATGGGGGCCTTGGGGCTTCGACTGTCCAAGGCCTTGCTTTGGAGCGACGCCTTCATGGGGCAGCGTCTGTTGCCCTATGATTGACGAGACCTAGCCCAGAGCTAAGATGTGACGAGGATCCTAAACACGGTTTGTCCCCTCATGGCCACACGCTGGTGGAAAGACGTCTCAGATGGGAATTGCAGATGGATAGGCCATTGGAGCTTAATTTGGAGTCACCGTGTCTTAAATACAGAGCTTTTAATTCATTTCAAAAGTGCAGGGTCCTCTAACCACATTAAAATAAAGGAAAATAAACTCAACGGTGTCACCACCATACTCATTACGTGATTAATTTAATACTCTGATTTACACTTGTCTACCAATCGTGAGTTGCTTTAAAACACATCCCAAATTGAAAATGCATTTAAAATATTGATGCATGATCACAGATCACAGGGCCAAATAACCCCAGCTGCACTTAACAAGCAGCGCGGGTCTCTTAATGGCGGGTCTCGCTGAATAATCTGAGCACAGCCCCATTAACGGTGACGTTCCCCGGCCGCCGCTGCTGGGCCTCATCTCCGCGCTCTCAATAAAGAATTTAAAGGGCCAAGTGTGTTAACGTGTGGCTGTGGGGAGATGGGTGGCATTCATTACTTTTTACTTAATTTTTCCCCTAGATATTGGATGTGAGGTGCAGATCACTTTTAAATTACATTCTTACATGATAAACCAGCGGCCCAGAAATACGCGCGATGTAATTGAATCGGGATGGAAACATTAATGCAGAAGCGATGACCAGCAGACAGCTATTTCAGGACAGACGCAGAAGTGGACTGGAACGCGGCCTCGGCCTCCATTATCGTCTTTGTAAAAAATGGGCTAATTTGGGGATGGCGCCCGCGACCATTCCAATCTGGGCGTAATGTGGCTGTCAGCGCCCCGGCCCGAGGAGGCCGTTCTATTTTTATCCTCCTCCACACCTCCAGCAGGGCAGTGACTCTTCCGTGCTCGGGACCTGTGGGCACCCAGGAGGGTCTTGGACTCCCATCCCCAGAGCAAGGACATCCCCGACTCCACTCCAGGTCCTGGGAGGTGACCAGTGACCATCGCTGGAAGGGGCTGATGGGGCATTCTGTGAAAGAATCAGGGGAAAAGTGGCATTTTTCTTACAAAATGGAGTCATTCCTGGTGTGCAGAAATACACATACGTACACACACCAGACACGCGTATAGGCTACAGTTATCCGACTTATACGCAATTTTTACTGAGGTTTCTCCTAGATTAGACAGGAGACCCCTTTCAGAGGTGAAATTGTAGTAATTTTCAATTCATAGAAAATGGAGGATGCGAGTTGGAGAGATCGTTTTGCAAACCTGAATAACATGAAGGAAGGAGACAGTTGATTAAATTTACTTCTGAGACAGAGAGCACCTTCAATCCAATCAGCAGAGTCTTCACAAAGCAGAACAGAGTCGTCACACAGAGGCTGGGAAGAGCCCAGCCGAGCCCAGGGCGTGACTGGTGATGTCATGGTCTCCGCAGCATCCAAGGGGCTCTGAGATGCCAGCAGCTCCAGCCCAGGCCTGTCTGCCCCAGGGCGGGCTGCCGGGAGGGAGGGGGTGCTCCGGTCCAGGCCACGACCCCTTCTCCTCCCTGGGGCTCGGGGCACCGTGCCCACAGCAGGTGTCAGCGACTCAGCGAGCTTCTCCTAGACTTTCCCAGGCCCTGGACCTCCCTGGCCTCTCTTGCTTGTCTTGAAGGCAAGACAGACCGATGTCGGCACAAGACCCTGGGCGTTCCCTCCCAGAGCCCCCGGTCCTGTCTCATGTCCCCCAGGTTGGTGAAGATTGCACCTGCGGCCCTCCTTCGGGGGAGGAAAAGGGAGCTTGAGTCAAAGGTCCCAGGGAGCAGGGCAGGCAGTGCTCTGGGAGAGGGTCTGGCTATTGGCTCTGTTCAGCCCTCAGTGGGCTGAGCGGGGCCCCCACACTGGGGAGGGCCTCCACTTCGCTAAGTCCATGATTCTAGCGTTAGCCACAGCCAGAGATGCCTCCCAGACGCACCCAGACACCCAGGCACCCTGAGGCCCTGTTAAGCTGACACGTGAAATTAACATCACACCTCCCACCCCGAGGCCCGGGAAGGCGGGGCCAGGGCTCCGGGTGCCCGCCCCCTGGGGGGCCTCGGTGAGTCTGCACTGTTGCCACAGGGCCACCCCTTGCTGAGCACGAGCACTCCTGAAGCAGAGTGTTTCCCGTGTTGATGGAAGATGAAGTTCCAGAGACTCAGAGAGGGAGGGGGTGAGGGACCATTGCTGCTGGGTGGACGGAGTGGACCAGGTGGCCCCCAGGAGCCCAGCTACTGTCGCAGGAGCTGGATTCTGCCAAGAACCCGAGTGAGTGTGGGTCTGGGTGCCTCCGGACAAGGACCCAGCCCCGACACCTGGATCTCTGCTTTGTGGGGCCGAGCGGAGAAGCCACCATGGCTGCCAGACTCGTGACCTGAACATCGAGACGATGGAGAAGCCTGTGTCCAGCAGCTGAATGTTGGGGATGTGTTGGCAGCATCAGAAACCAGTGCCCTCTGTGTCCCCCTCCTACTGGAGAGGGAACCACGGGGGTGGGGGGGCTGGGCGGGGAGGTTCCAGAAGCTTCCTGCAGGCTTCCTCGGAAGCCCCATCTGGAGGCGGCTGCTGGGGGTGGGCTCAAGGGTCTGAGCTTGTTCTTATTTCCCTTCTCCCTTCTCCCCAATTTCGTACCCTGCGGCGACTGCCTTAGGGGCGGCAGAAAGCGCAGCCCAGTCACTGAGGTGACCTGGGGCCTCCGTGGGACCGGCCCCCGCCCTGTGGGCAAAATGAAGGTGAAACTGTGATTTGTTGGTGACACCTGCTCAGAAAGGACAGGCCCTGCTGCCCCCTGAGTCCTCACTGTCCTCAGGGCCTGAGCATCACCTCCCCAGGGGACAGGGCTGAGCTCGCAGGTCAGGGGTGGGGGCACCCCAGGAAAGGGAATGTGCAGGGAGAACCTCCCCGGGCAGGCTCCCGAGAGCCCCCAGCAGAGCTGGATGGCAAGGTGGCCCGAGCAAGCCCCGGGGAGTCATGGTGGTGTCTGGCTGGGGGCTGGGCACCACGGGAGGGGCCCAGCAGTGTCTGTGTGTAATGGAGGAAGGTCTGCTGGGGAGGGAGGGGCAGACACGGCAGAGCCTGGCTCCCTGGAGATCCGGCAGGCCCCGTCTGTGCTGTGTACCATCTTGAGTCTGCAAGGACCTCCTAGAGGCCCCCGCACCTCCTGTGTCATCCTGGCACCCCCACCTTTGTGTGCCGGGGTCCCAGCCTCCAGCTCCTCAGAATGTGGCTGTATTTGGAGACAGGGTCTTTAAAGGGGAGGCTGGGGTAAAATGAGGTCACCAGGGCCAGGAGAGAATACATTTCTGTCATTTCAGCTTCCCAGACTGTGAGGCTTTGTTCCAACAGCCCCAGGAAATGGACAACATACAGATCCAGCCTCTGGCTTGGCTGGTAAGAGGGGCTTTTCCAGAAAGTTGCTTGGCTGGCCTCCCTGCAGGCCCTGTCCACCCTCCTTCCTCCCTAAGGGCTGGGGTCTGCTTTATCCTCTCCTGGCATCCGAGACGTAAAGAGTCCTGGGAGGAGGAGACCTCCCCTCCCCCCTCTTCCTCTGGGAGCACCCAGCTGCGTCACCCACAGACACACGGGTCGGGGATGCCGCAGGACTCTGCCCCAAGCTCCAGTGCCCTCTGGCCCATCTGCACTGAGGTCACGTCATCTGGAGAGCTGAGTCGCCATGTAGAAACGGTGGGCCGGACACAGGGCGATAAGGAGGCCGAGGATGAAGTCAGCACAGCCGCCAGTGAGCTGAGGATGTGTGTCAGCATCAGAAGGAAAGCTAGGAGGAAGGAGAGGCTTTTCGCCCCTGCCATCGTTCCACGTGGTCACCAGGCAAGAACCCTGAGTCCTGCCTCGGGAGTCAGCACGTCAGGGCTTGGCCGAGGCCGCCAGCTGCTTTCCTTCCGAGTGGCTCTGGCGGGACCGGCACGGGGCTGGGGAGCCCAGGGAGCATCTCCAGCTCAGCAGGTGCAACTGACGTAGAATTGGAGACACCAGGCTGGTGCCCCCAGGCCTGTGCGAGGGTGGAGGACGCTGCTGTGGGCTGGGGGACACACAGCCAAAGAGAGCTGAGAAGCAGGCACGCGAACAAGCAAGCAGAATACGGGAACTGTTAATCGCCGAATCCCACTCAACGTTGCCGCAGGCTGGGACGGATGGGGAAAACCAGAGCGTCGCTGCAGAACGGTGGGGACTCACGGGGTCTGATGCTGTTTCTCCTTGAGCGGCCGATCTCCACTCCCTTCATCAAGGGTTGCTGCATCTTCATATGGATGGTGTGATGCCCGCCTCGTCACCGCCCTCACCTGCTCCTCATTGAAGCCAACATTTAGTCACATCTTCAGATAATGCTAATAAAGGTGACACCTTAGTGTAACCATTCATGAGCAGCCACAGGTCAAACAGCAGCATCTCAAGAGCCCCTGGCTGGCCTTACTCTTCTCTCAGATGCGTTTAGTCGGAGAACCGTGAAAGTGGCTTTGCCTGAGTCCTACAATCGTAAGAACATTAAGAAGCGAATCCGTCACAGGTTTTAAAATTCATACAAGTCCTCTGAATTTGCAGGCACTGAGTAGTAATCAGCTGGAGAGAAGAGTCTGGAAGAACCGCCACTGGGGGCACTAGCTCCCGCCCTCCGTGACCGCCGGGGCAAGCTGCGCCTGGGCCAGACGGGGCCGGGGTGTGGGCGACGCTTGCTCCAAGACGTGGCTGTGGAAGGAGGGGTCTCGCAGGCTCCAGGCCTGGGGCACCCCAGGATGTCGCCTGCATTAGTCAGGGTCCTCGGGAGAAAGAGAAACAGTGGGGTGCAGATGTAGATACAGACACAGTTACAGATACAGACACAGCTACATACAAAGACGCAGATACAGTTGCAGTTACACACAGAGACAGATACGTCATAGGTACAGGCATGGACACAGACGCACTGCAGACACAGAGACGGACAGGGAAACAGACACAGACACACGTCTGTGCAGAGAAGTCTGTTACAGGAACTGGCTCAAACAACCGTGGAGGCTGAGAAGTCCCCTGCCTGCCCCCGTCAGGCGGGACACCCAGCGCGGCCAGGGGCGCGAGCCCCAGCCCACGGGCGGGGGGCCCCTGTCCCAGCTCACGCGCTTGGCCGGGGCGAGCGCTCCCTCCTCCCGCTCTCTGTCCTGTCCAGACCGTCAGTGGGTCGGGCGAGCCCTGCCACCCCTCCCCTCCGCTGGGGCAGCACCTGCTTTTCTCAGTCCCCAGATGCTGATCTCGGGGCACAGCTACAGGCACCCCCAGGACAAGGCTTAGCCGGACCCCTGGGTGCCCTGCAGCCCTGAGAGGGTGGCACATGGCAGCGAACCCTCACTCAGCGGGGACCCAGGAGAGTGGCCCGAAGAGCTGGCTCCCTGCCAGCCTCGCCCACTGCCTGCCCTGGCCACGCACATCCTCCCACCGCTGCCCGCAGCCAAGGCCGGGGGAGAGGCAAGTTGAAGGGGACACTGGGGTGCACGCGGACCCTCCCCTGCCCTCCCCCACCCTGACAGGGGCAGGAATAAGACAAACCAAGCACACGTTCTCCAAAGCAGAAGGAAACCCGCAGAGGCACGCCGTCCCTGTCGCCCTCCAAACCCTGGTCTGGGGTTTGAGGCCAAAAATATATAGAAACAGGGTGGCCGGGCCAGAGGCACCAAGTCGTGGGCAGGCCCGAGGTCGGAGGGCACCGCGTGTCCGGGGCGTTGCCGGCAGGGCGGGCCAGGTCAGCAGGCTGGGGAAAGAGCAAGGGGACGGTCACCCCGTGGCACTGCTTCCCTTTCTTGTCAGGACTGAAGTGCCTTCCGTCTGCTCATCCTGATCTTGATTCTGCTGTTGAAGCTGACATTTCTCCTGGTCATCCAGGTGTTGGATCCACTCTGATTTCGCGTTTCGCAGGGTCCACGCCTTCTGACGAACCTCCCACCTCGGCGTGTTTAGGAGAGCAGAGCCCAGCAGTGAGCAACCCGCCCCGGAAGCACTCCGCCCTCCTGGCCGGGCACACCTGGGCTGGCGTCCAAATGGCCAAAAGGATGGCCTCTGCTCCCAGAACCTACTTCTGGCCCCACTCACACGGTTTGTATATAATGCACATTTTATATATAAATACATTCATATGCGTCTTATTTTGCAAGGATGACGTATGAGCAGCAGACAGGGCTGGGAGCACACACTGGCCGCTCGGCGTCATGCAAGCAGGCCTGCCCGCCCGGTCCTCCCAGAGCCTCCAACCTGGGTCCCAGGAACGTCCCCTTGGACCTTCGCCCCCAGCCCCTCCGGGCTCCCTCTGGCCCCGGCCTCGCCCGGCCCCCTCCCACCCTTCCCAGCCCTGCGCTGGCGGCTTCGCTCTGACTCTGGAGGAGAGCTGCAACGCTTTCGTCTCTCTTCTCTCGTTTTCAACTCATTTCTCCTGGGATTTGAAGTTTGGAGAATGCAAACTGCCCCCGGAGTGCCGGGAGGAACGGCTGTGCGGAAACACCGTTCCCCCCCCCATTGCTCCTCCGCAGCCCCGTCTGACGCCGCCCTGTGGCCCAGGGGCTGCGTCAGGCCCCTGCTCCGCTTTTCCCCAGGCCCCATCACTCCTGCCTGTCACTCAGTATCCAGCTTTTACGAAGCATTGCCCTTTCCAGAGGACAAAGGACCCAGGACCCAGGAGCCTGCCAGGCCCCCTGGGGGTGTCAGTTCCAGCGAGGACAGCCCGGCACCTGGACTCCTCCTGCTGACTCTCCTCCGCCCCCTGCCTCCCTCTCCTCCGGGGAACTTGGGAAATCGCCCTCCTCCCCACCAGAGAGCCTGAAGCTAAGGAGCTAAGCTATTAATGACTTAATAGACCCACCGGCTGCTCGGCCGGTGAGCCAGGGGCCCCCGAGGCCCCCGGGTGTGCGAACCTCACTGGTAACAGCTCGTAAGGGCAGCGATGCTTAATGGGAGACGCGCTGTTTACCGACAGGGCCCCTGGTTGGAGCACAGAAAGCGGAGGAGATCGTGCTTAATATCACTTCCTCCCACTTGGGTTCATGTTGATAAACAATAAGCCATAATAGTACGCGGGGGAAAGTGGAAACCTAGTGACCTGAGCTGCGATGACCGTGGCGCACGCTGCCCGCATCACCTGCAAAGCGCCATCCCTGCTGACTGTGCATCTCGTGAATCGGGCGACAGGGGAGCGGTGAGGCCTCCCGCGGCCGCAGGGCCCTCCCTCCCTCCCTCCTAGCTTTATTCGTGCAGATGGTTAGGAAGGGACCAGATTCTGATCCTCCTGGGTCTCGGGAGGCATTGGGCAGGCTGAGGCGAGGTGTGCGGGGGTTCTGCGTACCCCACCTGCAGGGCACCTGCGTCAACTTTCAATCCGCGCAGCCAGCTTCCTGGAGAAGGTTGCCCTCAAACACGGTGATGCCGGCAAGTGTGACCGTATCGAAGAGCTTTTGTGTTCTCTGTGCCGCCCTTACTGAGCACAGCGTGCCTTCCGGGGGTGCTGGTGGGGCCCCCGGAATCAGGGGGGAGAGCACAGCCTACGTGTCTGCATCACCTCAGCGCCCGGTGCTCACAGTGGACACAGAGAGGCAAACACGCACACATGTGGCGCGTGAGACACGACTGCTCTGGCCCTGTCCACGGGGATGCTCGGACCCCCGTCCCTACCCCTTCTGGGGCTGCCTCCTGCAGCGAGGCTTCCTTGAAGCAACCATGAGAAACACTACTGTGCCCTGAACTCCCCGAACCCTGCTCCTCGCTGAACATCTGGGGGCTGTTTCTCCAGCAATAGTGCAGGACGGGGAAGGGAGGGCAGGGTTGGGTCTCCTGCCGGCCTGGATCCAAACCACCACTTCCCGATGCCTGCGTAGCTCTGTCTCTCTCTATCCCTCCCTCTCACCTGTATTGCCGGAGGTAAGCAGGTCCATCTGTGTGAGCGCCAGCTGACCACTGCCTGCCTGGAGCCTGGACACCACCTGTGAGCAGCTGGGACACGGTGGACAAGCCCGTGAGAGCTCTGCTCTGCATCCTGTGTCACTGATGGAGACGTTTTGAAGCACAGCTTCTACAGGCATCTTGTCCAGCGAGGAGCCTTGGCTTCAGACCCTTGCCCAGGGCTGCCTTGCTCTTGGCCAGCTGCTCCCCTGAGCCTGCCAAGAAGGGGAGGGCGGTGATGCTCTGCACGTCAGGAGGGCACCCGGTCACTCAGAAGTGCTCCTTCAAGGATGCTAGGATTGACTGGAAGCTGACAGTTTTGGGGCACAAAGTTCCAGCTGCTAGAACAATTTTTCTCAACTGGGGCAGCCAATCAAAATACTGGGGGGTTTTGGTTTATCCGAGTTCACACCTGCCCCCCAGTCTCTCCACCCCGGCCCAGCCTCTCTGCCACTGGGAGTCAGAGAGGTTCACCGAGGAAGCAGACACAGGGTCCTCCAAGCTGGGCTCCTGGCCTGGACGTCTCCCCACATCCTTGCCTGGCACCAAACCGAGGCCGGTAACGAGTCCCCTGGCGGCCGCGCCCTGGAGGTCAGACGATTACCCACCCTCTGACTCAAGCGTCATTTCACCTTTTATTTAAGTGGCTTTGAAGGAATGGCGTTGGCTCACACTAGCAAACGTGTGCCTATCTGAGAAGGTGTTAGATGTGCGGCTTTTCCCGAATAAGCCAAGTGGGAGACACGGCCCGGCGTTTCTGGGTGGTCCGGGCACAGAGCATCCCTGCCGGTCACCAGTCAGTGGCGGAGGGGGGTGGGGGAACGAGGCAGGGCTCAGGGCTGTGAGCTGGAAAAGGGGAGATAAATCCCGGAGGGCTTTCTGAGTAGGGAAAGGACAGAAAGGCCCTCACACTGCTGTGTCACTCTGCCCCAACCCCTGTCTGGGGACAGCACGATTCTGGGGAAGACACAGACGATGCTGGTTTCCCAAGGCCCGAACCCTCCTATTCGTCCCACCACTGCTGACATCACATGGACTCATAGAAAAGCGGGCATTGGACGGGGAGGGAGCAGAAATGGGACAGCGAGAGGTTGTCCTGCCCTGGGCCTGGAGCGTCTGCCAGGCTGAGCCCGGGGCCAGCTGCTGTCTCCCCGCCACAGTGCCCTGTCCAGATCCCAGCTCTGGTGACCGCATCCCTCTCCAGACGGAGGCGCCCATCACCTCTGACTGGGCCCCTCCTTCTCCCAATTGAACCCCAAGTGAGGCTGCCTCTGGTGCTGCCTCCCCAACCCTCCATCAGAGGAGCTTGCTGGGCTTAGCCAGGTCTCAGCCTTCGATGATGGACTTGTGATGATGACGCTATGTGTTTGGATAAAAATAAAGTCACGATGTCTTCGTGCTTCACAAACAGAATCATTATTCACATAATCAAACGTGTTCACTTAAAATTTGGGGGTGAGGGGCTTATGGGCTCCCTGTGGCCTGTGCTCCGGGAGGTGGACAGAGCGAGTCACCCCTTCCCGGCCGTCCTGGTGACAACTGTCCCACAGGAGGGTGTGGGGTCCCAGAAGTGGAGCCCCGCTGGGCGACGTAAAAAGCTGGGCGGGGGCAGTGCCGGGTGGCTTCAGCCTGCAGTGGGCATCGCCAGCTGTGTGAGGGCACGGGGTCAGCTCCAGCACGGCTGTGCTGCTGGCCACCCTCCAACCCAGGCAGCTCGCAGTCCTTGACAGTGAGGCTGGAAGCGTGAATCTCCACCTCTTAGCTGAGTGTTCACAGGGCAAAGAGGACAACGGGGGAGAAGGTCGGAGGAACAAAGGCCGGACGCAAGGGTGGGGACGACGGTGGGGACGGAGGGTGGGGGTGAAGAAAGTTAACCCGGCTCTGCCGGAGGCCTCAGCGCCCCTGTACCATGCCCGCTGCCTTTCATGTATAAAATATAATTGCGAGTGTTTAAGTTTTATACAATTCATTAAAGCACAGGTGGTAAGTGCTTTCCGATAATTAAAATGCAGACAAGCCCATCCTCAGATTTGAGGCCATGAATAAAAGTGACACTTTGCCGATTGCACCTTGCCAGGTCACCGTTTATCCGCAGCCGCGAACACCTCTCAGGTAATTGATTGCTCCTTGCTGGGAAAAAACAAATGCAGGATGAGCTGATTTTATTGCTACTTATTACACTTCGCTTTAAAGTGGAAACTGGGGCTTCAAACGAGACAAGTTAACCCAGAGGTGGTGGAAATAAACAGTACATTTTTTTTTTGAGGACGGAGGCCAGGGCTGAGCCTCCTCCTGCTGAGAGTGGACTCTGCCGCCCGGTGGCTCCCTCCCGGAGGGGGAGCTGTCCAGCCCTGCGGTGCTGAAGCGCTGGGGCCGTCTGCCCCTGCCCGCAGCCCGCCCCCCGGAAGGGACCTCGCTTCTCTGCTATGACTTCCCCCACTCTCATTAAGTGCCCCACCCCCACCTTGGCCAGTGAGGTCAGAGGGCTCAGACTCTGGTCCTCCTTGGGACTGCTGACCCTGAAGAGATCTGAGTGGTCAGCTGGACACACTTGGTCTTGGAATCTCCATCCGTTGTCCCCTCCACGGCATCTGGCTGCCTGGCGCCTCAGCCCCACCTACTCTCACCCCAGGCTTGGAAGAGCTGAGACGCAGCGGGCTTTGAGGAAACGCCTGGGCTGACCCTCACCTGGCCCTAGGGAATCCTTTCCATGGCCCACTTGGCTTTCCCAGGTGCCCTGCAGGGGCGAGGGACCCACCGCAGCAAGCAGGCAGGAGGCTGCCATGGTCCTCCTTCTTGGTGCTTGCACTCAGTGCTCCTCACTCAGGTCCTGCTCCAGGGTGCTGCTCTCCCACCTGGGGTGGAACGAGCTGCTCCTAAAGTGGCAACTAAACACGAAGACACCAGGCCGTGAATCAAGAGTGCCGTCCAGAGGTGACAAGTGGCCCTGGGGAAACAGAAGGGGGGTCCTTCTTCTTAACCAGTGGTCAAGGAGGGACTCTCAGGGAAGCGGGCAACGGAGCAGAGTCCGAATGAGCATGAGGGTGGCGGGGCGGGCGCTCCGGGCAGTGGGAGGAGTGAGAGCAGAGCTTGCCCTGAGTGTTCCGGGAATGGTAATGGTGTCCTCACACACTGGGGATGTTCTCCATTCACTGAAAGGACATTGTGCCAAAAACGCCTTTCATACAGCTTGCAAGAAGCATCTACATATGCCTCGTACAGGAACAAGGCTTTACCTGCAGACAGAAAGGTTTTCAGTCCATTTGCTGTTAGAACACCGGGCTCTGGGCAGCTTCTACGTAGCCTTAGAAACACTCAAGCTACAGGTCTATTAAACAATTCACCACCTGCACCACACGCTGGGGATAAATTCCATTCAGTGAAAGAACACTCGTGAATTCATCTTGCAAGTAGCTTGTTTAAAACGTTTTTATTGTTTGTATGGGAAACATTTCAGTATAAGTAGTTCTGAAAGGCTTTTTCTTCCATTCACAGATACAGCACTGAGCTAATAAGCACAGCTTAAAAGTAGTTTCTAGAAACTCAAGTCCTAGAGATCTGCTGTAGGTCTGCCTGCTAAACAATTCCTTACATACTTCACATGTAGTGGAACCACAAGTTGTCCGAGGGCTACGAAGATGCAGCCCATATCCCCACTGCATTAAAAACATATGTACATGGTGTGTATAATATACAGCATTGAAATAGCAAGACTTAACTGTGTTTCAGGAAAATGCCTTGACTATTCCTGCTTCTCTGTTCGTTCTGGGAAAGTACGAGTGGAAATACCTCAGATTCGGGATGAGAGTCATTGAACAGAAGGCAATATATTACTTTCCCAATGAGGGAACAAGGACCCCCGTCAGCAGGCACCCCTCCCCCCCCACCGCACACGCTCCAGGGGCCACCAGACGGCCACTGGCATCCAGCCCAGGAAAGCGCAGCTCCTTTCAAATGGTGTGGAGCAGATGAGCATTTAAGATGCTGCAACATTGTGGTAATTTATTAATGATGTCGCATAGCAGGTATTGGCAGCATTTCTGTGGGGGTGCTTTTTTTTTTTTTAACAAGAGTAGGGCTTGTTTCTTTCCAAAGTTTATAAGCTTCAAATAGAAATAAGAGAGGAAATTCTTCCTGGGAAGAAGCAAACAAGATAATTTTCTAGAAATTAAGTAGAATAGAAGAGAAAAGGGGACACGCTTTTCTCTCCAGAAAGGTCAGCCTGAGAGGGGAGTGGTCTGTGCAGAAGTGAGGGGGCTGCTGCTGTCAGGCAGAGCCTATGATCCACTTCACAGCTGTGTGCTGAGTGCCTGCGATGTGTGGGATGATGTCCCGGAGGTCCCGTGGTGGAGCAGGCAAGGTCCCAGGCAACGTGGGGTTTATATTTTAGTGGGGGAGGGGAAGCATAAGGGAGTCGTTTTAGAATCACTAGCTGAGTGGTGGATGAAGATGCTGGAAGTAGAGAGTAACCTGCCGAGGCCCCAGCCGTGCTCAGTGCGGGCAGATACGAAGCCTATCCTCGTCCGTCGGGGACAGGCTGAGAGTAAGACGAGCGGCCACACCCCACGCTTAGGGTGTGGCAGGCACAGCTCCCAGTGGTTTGTGTCCATTAGTGTATTTAATCCCCATAATCATCGTATGGGATCATCCTCATCACTGACAGGAAACTGAATCACAGAGCATCACGTAATTGTACCGGATCTCATCGCTGGGAGTGGTGAAGCCCCGACTGGAACCCAGATTCCAGGAGCCAGGATCATGCTCTGTCTGCAGGGGATGCTCAGAGAGGGCACAAGATGCAGTCAGTTCCTGGTGGTGCCCAGCGGTGGGCTCTCCTGGCAGCCTGGAGAGGTGAGGTCACAGGGAGCCTTGGAAGGATGGAGGGTGGGATACTGAAGGCTGAGCCGCAGGCAACTGGAGGGGTGAGCGAGTGGGTGGATGGTGAGCAGTGGGGTAGGAATCAGCGAGAGCTTCCCAAATGGACTGATGAGGGAGCCCCTGCCCTGCATCTACACCATGGGCTCTGCCGGCAGTTCTGTTCCCCACCCTCCCTGCTCACTGTGCCTTCAGCACCCAGGACGGTTCCCCGCGCGGCCCCAGCTGGAGGCCCGGGCGCTGCCTGGTCCCAGGACACAGGAGAGCCCTCGGTTCTGTTCATCTTCACAACAGTCTCTCCCACGACCCAGACTTCATTCAGTTCTTAGAACAACGTCTGGGAAGCCAATGACAGTCTTCATTCAGCATAGAATTATATACATAATTTTATTGGCACAATTTTAATTTGTAAATCTCTTTACAAGACCCATTCTCCCTAAAGAGCAGCAGAGGAAGCTCTAGTGGAAAACACTTAGGAGACAGAAGCTGGGGGCTTGCAGGCTGTTTCTGTCACAGGTTTGGAAAAGTTAAAGCCGAGTCTTCGGTGAAACGGGCGCCCACAACTCTCACTGCCTTGGGTGAGACAGATGTCACCTCGGGGACTCTGAGGGCCCCACGCGGGGGCCCACTGTCTGCACTGTGTCCTCTTCAGCCAGCTGCAATCTGCCATCAGGGTGGGGGTGGAAAAAGGGAAGGGAAAAAGAGGAAGAACCTCAAGACTGGGGGTAGACCTGGGGCCACATGGGAGGAGGGGGAACAGGACTGATTACAGGGCAGCGGGCATGGGGGGCAGGCTGCGGGCTCTCCCCCTCAGGGTGCTTTCTATGTCCTTCCCTCAGTAACGGCTTCAGAACTGGGGCGTGTCCAATGGCACAGACTCTTCGGGGAGACTGATGGGCCCCCCAGAGGGGCTAAGCCACTGAGAAGCAACCACACACAGGAGGTCTGGGGAGCAGAGAGCTCACTTTCAAGATCACTGGGTTTCAGGATCCAGACCCACACCGGAGCCCAAGGCAGAGCTCGGCTGCTGTGGGAAATATACGGGATCTGAGCATCTGGCACAGACCCAGGGTCTCCCAGGGGCCCTGGACGGTGTGCTGTCACCAGTTACCTGCGTGTGTCCGGTCTCTCCCCTGTGGAGTGATCGTGAGCCTGAAATACTCCCTCTCATCTTCCCTCTTAAAGCTGATCGTGGCTGCAAACCACAGCCACGACGGTTACCTGATGTTTTTCTAAGTGGAACAGCTTTGAACAAGGGCCCCTGAGTCCCTGGTGCTCCCAGGTTTTCTCAACGTTGCCCAGAAGCCTCAGTTACGGCCCCGAGAAACCCGCAAGCCTGGCTCTGCAGCCTTGGGGTTTTGGGAGCTGACAGACAATTTCGGTTACCAGGCAACCGCTGATTTTTCATAACCAACAAGTACAACGCCACACATGATAAATGTATCAGATAATAATGCAGCTTGCCCACATCCCCACATGCTGATCAAGCCCCACAGAGCTGCTTTGCCATCGACTTGGGACCCTGAATTAAGCAAGACCCAAGAGACACAACTTGAGAAGAGCAGTGTCGGGGTGGGGGATGGAGAGGCCCCCGCCAAAATCCGGCTGCTGCCAGCTGGGTCTAGCGGCCGAGCCTCCGAGGTGTGGGGCTCGTCCAGTGCACGTGTCAGCTGACCGGAGGCCCGAGAGCACCGGGGTCACGGCATCACCAGCTCGGCCTCCGCCGTGGCTCTGCTCTTGCGAGAGGCAGCCCGTCACTTAGATGCCCTCGCTTCCCTTGTCTCTCCTCTGGCTCTCGGGAAGAAGAGGGGGTCACGTGACCATCGGATCCTATGGTCTCCTCAGGGCTTGGGGAGCCACCGTCCCCAGTGACGCAACTTCGTTATTCGGGGGATGAGTGAGTCCCCCCCGACCCCAGCAGCCACACCGAGAGCTCCCTGCCAGGCGCTGAGGAATTCAGCCTGTTGTGCCTCCGAGCAAATCGGATCGTCTGAGCCGCAGCTCATCTGGGGACAGAAGGGAGCCAAGTGTGTGTGTGGCGCCCTGAGCACAGCCTGACCGCTCTGCTCCAGGGCCCCCACCTCCGCACGGCCCTCAGTGTGGGTGTCTGGGGCTTGGTCTGGCCTGGGCACCGCCTTTCCTCCCAGACACTCGAAAGACCGCAGAGCCGAAAGGGCAGAACCTCCCCCAGGAGGAGGGGACACTGTCCATCTGGGACCGGCGGCCTCTCTCTGAGAACGACGGCCATTCTCAGGCTGCTCCGGGCCCCCCTCTGCCCAAACCACGGGGCGGGCTTCAGTTGTTCCCGAACAGTGGACGCACTGGGAAACCTTGCTGTTTATAACCTCTGTTAGCATTTACACTGCTTGCCCCTGGGAATTCCATCGCCGCCTTTGGCAAATTCCTTCTGGAGAAAAGATGGGGCAGTGGAGCTAAGAAAAAGCATCCCAGTGCCATAAACACTTGAAACATCATCAACGCTGAAACCGTCTGAGGGCATTTCCTGCGTCTCGTGAGATGCCTGTGTTTGACTTGAGCTGATGGTACTCGCCCATGTCCCTCGGGAGCGCCGTCGCTGATGAGGCCAGTGAGGAGCTGGCATTCCCACGCAGAGACGTGGGCGTCGGTGGGGGCTGTGGGCTAACAGAGGTGGAGCCTGCCCGGGGACGTGGCTCCAGTGCCTCCCGCAGAGCCACGGACTCTAACAGGCCCAGCAGTGGGCGGCAGCAGGAGGAAGGGGGAGTGCGTACTGAGGACACAGCGGGAGGAGGACGTCTGTTGAAGCGTGAGCACCCCCTTGGTGACAGATGAGGGACGCATGACATTCCAAGAGGATACTGGGCTCTGTGCAGCAGGCGTTTACCGAGGGGGGGGACTCAAAGGTAAGTTAGGACCTGGCCCTTCTTGGCAGTCTTGGTCAGCTCAGGCTGCGTAACAAACACCACAGGCTGGGGGCTTAAACCACACATTTATTATCTCGCATACTGGAGGCGGGCAGTCAGAGACCAAGGTGCTGGTAGGGCTGGGTCTTTCTGAAGACTCTCTCCTGGATATGCAGACGCCATCTTCTCCCTGCGTCCCCACGTGCTCATCCCTCTGTGTGTGTTGTGTCCTGATCTCCTCACCTTATATGGACGCTGGTCACGTTTGACCAGGACCCACACCTGTGACCTCATTTAACATGACTGCCCCCATAAAGACCCGTCTCCAGACACAGCCACACTCTATGTCCCCGGGTTAGGACTTTGACACGTGAATTTGGGGGACACACAACTCAGCCCCTAGTGCTGGGCTCAGGCACCCCCTTTTCACTGCCTTGTCATTCTGGGTGTGACTCCCCAGCAACCTGGGGGAGCCACTGCACCTGCCACCTGGGTCCTCGATGCTCTCTGCTCCCTTGTCTGAAGTACGGCCTCTCGTCTAGTCCGCCTCAGCCCCTGACTCCAAGGACAATGGCAAGACCCCCACCATGCCAGTGTAGAAAGTCTTGTTTCCAAATCCTGACTCCCAAGACTGTCTGACTTGGCGTCCTCCACCTGCATGGAGAACCGGTCCCCACCCTCGCTTCCTGACTGTCTCGTCACCATGGACTGGACTGTGTCCCCAGATGCATGTGTCCAGGCCCTGTCCCGCCCCTCCACTGTGACTGCATCTGCAGATGGGCCTTCCTGAGTCTGCTTCTTGAATACATCTGAGAAAAATGCCAGGAAAGCCCTGGTGTTCTGTTGTGGGGCGACCGCAGGGCAGGCACATGTGTGTCTGCTCACCAGGCACCGACCTTCGAGGCGCAGGTGGAGATGCGGAGATGGGGAGGGGCTCGGCCAGGACCCAGGTCCCGCCCATCATGCCCCACAGCCTTTCCCAATCTGTAGTGCTCCCATCACCATGAAGTTAAAATAATTTCAAACAATACCGTGTCTTGTCCGATGCCAAACGAAAGTCACTTTGGGAAGTTTGTCTGACAGCTCGCGAAGTAACTCGGAGATCAATACACAAAGCCGCTCGCTGGCAGCACCAGGGTGACCGGCCTCTCCAGCAGTCGATAGCACACAATTAAGATAATAAAATGTGAGCGCAGGCAGGAGCCTCTGAGGTCACCCAGCCCAACCTCTTCATTGAGCAGACGAGGAAATTGAGTCCCGACCAGGGGCAGAGGCCCAGACAGGGTCGCCGGCAGCCCGCGCTCCCTCAAGGCTCAGGCGCCCCGTTTTCCACGATGAGCGGGCTTGCTGCCCTGTGAGTCCGCCTGCTCGTGCCCCTGGGCAGTCCCTGAGGGTCTGTGGTCACTGCACTTCTTGTTGAGAGACTGACAATGGATGCAGTTCCCAGCTGCCCCAGATTCACTGCCCCAGACAGGCTGGTGCAGAGGGCTCCGCCGTTCCCCTGAGATGCAGCGTGAGGCCCCCCTCCCTCAGCGCTGATCCACAAAGACCCCTCGCTGCTCAGGAAATACTGCAGGAAACAGAGTGGGTGTTTTTTCCATTTGCAAGCACTCTGGGTTTATCGCTCCATCTGCCCCAAGGCATCCACAGCTTGAAGATCATTTTGGTGCCAAAGAGACTTCGGGATTATCGACACTGACTTCCCGAAGCTGGCTGGCGGGAGCGGAGCTGGGCGGGCCTGCAGTGAGCCGTGCAGCAGGCGCCGCGTCTAATCCACAGTAAACGAGGCCTCCCGAGCTTAATCACCTGCGATTCCCTTTGACACGCGAGCGGGTTGAATTGAATATTGTCCCTTTTGTTCGGGGAGATAGCAGAGGCTGGTGCAACTGTCAGGAGCTGATAATGATTCAAATTGTGCTCTTGTGAAAAGAAAGTGGTTGGGAAAATAAAGGAGGCAGAGGGAGGGGGCAGGTCGGAGCAGAGACGGGATTCTCCACACCCCCATCCCCGCTGCACAGTGGGAGGGGCGCCTGGTGTAAACAAGACGCATGCAGAGGGGGGCCCTTTGGACTTCGAGCGGGTTCTCAGATGCGGCTGAAAAGCGTGAAGCGCAGGGGACTCCACCCCCTGGGAGGCGCTGGCTCCTTTCCCCACTGGATGACACTGTTTGATCAAGTTTTATCGCAGTGACAACCAACAGAGGCTTGTAAAACCTGCAGCACAAAATGATTTATTATCTCCGATTAAAACCACCCTCCCTGCCTCGGCATTTTGGGAGGCCTCCTGGCTGGAGACCTGGGGGGAGGCGGTCTAGCCATCAGCGGTGGAGATGGCAGCTGGCAGGGACGAGGGCCCTGGGGCAGTGACCCAGGCACGCAGGTGCCCACGGGTGCTCCAGGCCAGGTGTGCCTGCTCGGTGCACTCACGGGGGCTCTAGACTGTGCTCCTGCCCAGAGCGTCAGACCCAGCCCCGGGGGCAGGGCCGGGAGCGTTTGCTCGTTCAGGGGTCCCCGGTCAGTTCTAACGAGCTCATGCAGACCACGTGAACAACAAATTGTCTCAACAGGAAAAAGCAGAAACAAAACCCAGGCAGACAGCAGGGGGATCTTTCCCTGTATCACTCATCAAATGGGTGGGGGGTGGGCTGCAGAGCTGAGCACCCCCATCTCTTTAATTCTCCGTCTGAGAATTAGAGGACACGTCTCAGGGGCCTGGAGGTACCTCTGTTCGGCCCTGCGAGATCGGAAGGCTCAGAGTCGCCAAGAGCGTGGCTGGCAGGTGCACTGAGTGGGGACCCAGGAATCACTGGGCGCCCCAACCTCGCTGAGTGAGGGGAGGTGGCCAGGCGGCCTGTGTGAGCTACAGAGGAGCAGAATCGGGGTGAGCCCACACCGGGCGAGGCCCGACGTCCTGGGCACAGGGACTCCGAAGCAGATCCATTCGGGCCAGCTGGCCGTTTCTGTTCTGTGCTCACTCCGTCCGTCCCACCCTCCTATGAGCTGGGTGAGAAAGGGGACCAGGCCACTGAGATCCGGCTGAGCCCGGCCGGGCGGGCCAGAAACAGCCGCCTCGGGGCTGGAGTGTGGACAGGGCAGGGGGGCCCCCTGGACCCAAGGCCCCTGTGAAGCCCCTCGGTGTCCTTCCAGCCCCGCGGGAGGCGCCAGGGCCGCCTTCGTGGACGCACCTTGGCGGTTTCAGGCAGCGGCTTACACAGCTCTGACTGCTCTCACGTAAACACGCATCTGCACCTGCTTCAGGGAGTTAAAAGGGAGGAAAGCTCTGGTGCTGGCTAAGCTCGGAGGGCAACGGGGCGGCGGCAGCAGTGTCACATAGACACGCAGCTCACCGACCAGGGGGCTGCCCGCACTCGGACAGCGCGGGGGTGGAAGCAGCCGCCTTAGCCAGGCTGCCAAAACCAATCACTGCAGCCTGGAGGCCTGCAGACAACTGGCGCTCGCTTCCCACGCTCCGGGAGGCCGCACATCCTGGACCAGGCGCCAGAGGGGGTTTCTGGCCAGAGCCCTCTCCCGGCCTCGGCGGGCTGTAGCCCCAGGTCCTCACACGGTGGGGAGAGGGCGGAGAGCTCCCTGTCTTGCACAAGGACACTGATCCCACCGTGAGGGCCCCACCTCCCAACACCCTCGGGGATCTGGACCTCAAGAGAGGGGCTTTGGGGGCATAAGCGGGCATCCACGGCAGGGACCTGGGGCGGCGGCAGCAGGTGTCAGTGACCTGCAGGTTCAGGAAACATGGGACTCGATGGGACTTGCCCCAACCACGGAGCTTCTGCAGCCGGGTAACCTGGGCAGCACCTGGGGAAGCAGCCGGGGGGCTCGTGGGTGGGGGGCTCGGAGCCCGGCTTCCGGAGGCCCACGCGACCGTTTGCTAATTTATATCCTGCAGGCTGCTTGTGACAGAGCTTGTGGTCCTGTTAGGACCGGACAAAGTTGAGCTCAAGCAACGCAGTAAAAAGGAAGAAAAGGATGTTCCACACGGACAAGGGACAGGATCTGAGTTTCATAAAACTTAAAAAAAAATGTACATGGCACGTCATAAAATAGCAAAACACACAGAACAACCGTAAAAACCACTTGGAAAAACAAATATAAATGAAACTGTAGTAAAAGCCTCGGCACCGGAGCACGACCCCCGCAGCGGAAGTGAACACTTGCCGCGTGTCCCGCGGGTGACTCTCCAGTACACACGTCTGAGCAGGTGAGGGGCCGTGTTCACACGCAGACGCGGCTTCCCACCCACAGTCGGCGCAGGCGCTGGTCCAGCGCTGACAGCGCCCTCACGAACGTGCACCAGCACGCAGAGCTCACAGGGATTACCCAAACCCAAGCCCAAGCCCAGGCCATCGTCGTGTCTGACACGCAGTGAGACAAACCCTGAATGTAGCGGCCACCACAGACGGACGGACGGACAGAGATCTGGCCTCCGGAGTCAGAGACATCAGCGGTGTTTGTCCATGTCGCTGGCCGAGGAGACGTTGTTATGGTCACTTTTGTGCACAGAGAGCCCCGCACTTCCGGTTAGTCGTCCTCACGACACACGGGACACGACGCTTGGCCAAAGGGATGCTCCCAGGGCACCCACAGCCTTAAAATAAACGTCATCAATATTCACGTTGCGGAGTCTGAAGTTAACGCATCTCTGCCCTCCAGGCAATCTCTGCTCCCCGGGGCTCCAGGTCCTGGTCTCCTCCTGCCCCGCTCCCACCCCAGCCACAGCGCCTCTCGGACTCGGACACGGACGTCTCCCGAGCCTCCTCGTCGTCCCTCCCTCGCCCCAGGCCCCATGGGAAGCAGGGTGCTCCTTCACGAAGTGCAACTTCAGTGATACTTCCCTCTGCTCACGACCCTCCGGCAGCCTCCCCCCTCGCCTGGACCCTGGACCTCGCCCACGCGGGCCTCCCTCCTTACCGCTGCCCGCCTCTCCCGCCTCGTCGCCCGCCCTGCACTGCCCCTCGCTCCAGGCATCTGTGCTCAGGGGCTCTGCCACCCACCCTGTCTCGGCCCCCGAAGCCCGTAGTCATAGGGGAGACCGGATCCCCCCACAGACAAACCCTGGGGCAGCCCCAGCCTCTGCGGGGGGCCCGTCCACGGTCCTCCTCATGGGACGGGAGCAGCAGGCAGAGGAATGCAGCTCTGTGAGGCCAGTCTGCAGCCCCAAAGGCTATCAAACGCCCATCCGTCCCCTCTGACCAGGGGAGCACGGCTTCTCCACAAATGAGGACACTTGCTCTGGAGTCTGCACCTTCGGGATCAAAGCCCAGAGCCTCCAGCCCTGCAGCCACGCTCGCCCTGACTGTGCGCGACCACACGCAGCAGGAGACACTGTCCCCCGAGGCCTGCCGCCCGGGACAGAGCCAACAGCACAGGCAAAGAGTCAGGGGGAAGAGGAGTGGGGATGTGCTTGAGCGAGTTTTGAAAACACAAAACTGAACAAAAAGTCAAATTCCAGTCGGAGTCCAGTTTGCTGGAGCGGAGGTGTGCGCTGAAGGGGTCTCTGTGAGCAGACACGGGAAAGGTGGGCCATCTGGTCCCTGGTCCCTCCGGGAGCAGAGTGGGCACCGCAGGTGAGGGAGGGGGACCGCCTCGTGTGCCCCCCCTGGAGCTCAGCCCCCAGGCGGCGGCTTCGGTCCCTCCTGTGGCCCCTCCCCGGGGTTTCAGTTGCCTCCACCCCGCCTCCCCACAGTCAAACGTCCATTTGGAATCGAACTTGCATCTCCCGATCAGAACCCATGACGTCAAGTCCGTTTGGAGCCACTTCCCCAGGGGCTGCCGGCTGAGGACCCCACCTGGCCCACCTGCTCCCCGCTCCGGAGAGGCACGGCCGGCCTCCCTCACCTCTTGGGAGCCATTGCTCAGCCCTTCGAAGAACGTTTCCTTCCTTTGAATGAAAGGATTCTGTTCCGGGTCCTTCTCTGCCGCTTGGCGCCCGGGTGTGTGGTCCCTCTTGTGTTCACAATGCGGGCGTGGTGCGCGGGGCCGGGCTGGGGCGCCTCAGCCTGGGGCGAGACGGCTCCAACCCTCTCCCTCTGGCCGCGGGGCAGGGGGGACCGGAGGCTCCTGGTCCTCTGTCCTGTCCTCCTCGCCTCCAGATCGTGGGGCTCACAGTCCTGACCCCTGCAGAAGCCATCACGTCGCAGACGCCTGGGACGGGGTCAGTGCCTGGGGAGGGCGAGGTCACCACGCTGACTGTCCTTTCCCGACGCCCAGTGACTTACAGGAAACATGGGGTCTGTGCGGGCTCTTGGGCTGCCGGTGGCCTGCAGGGCATGGGTGTGGGCGGCCAAGGCTGTCGTGCCCGGTCAGTTTGGGGCAGGTGTGCTAGGAAGGGGCCCCAAGGAAACAGACATGGATAAAGGAGGGGGACTGATGGAGACACCAGGGCAGGGGGCTGGGTGAGGCCGCCAGGCGGGGCAGTGGTTTGGGCGAGACCACCCAGCCAAGCCGGCGCCCGGCCAGGAACCAGAGAGCCCTGGGGCAGGCTCAGCCCTGCCCTGGTCAGAGGCGCCGCTCATGTGGGGGCCTCTTTGCACACGAGGACCTCCCTCCCCCACCAGCTTTTTACTAAAATGTCGAGTGCAGAGTGGCTGAGACAACAGTCCACGTCCAGGCTTCCTTCTGGGGCTGGAGGGAAGCGGGGGGCTGGTCAGTGACGGCGTCTGGCTCTCCAGGAGACTGAGCCCTCAGCCCAGAGACGGGGCTGGGGGTGAGGCCCCGAGGACACAAAGGCACTGCCCGGCAAACAAGAGAGGACCCGGGACAGCAGGGGGTTCGGGGCTGGAGTGTCCACCACCCCGGGGAAACTGTGCTGTTGTGCTGGTTTCCCTTGAGGTCCCAGAAGATGCCCCCTGGCAAGAGCGCTCTGCATCAGTGTAAGAGAAAAAACACGAATTTTCAGAGAACGGCTCAGACGTTTCTCACGGAGATCGCCGGGCAAATCTTGTCGGGAAGGGCGCTCGATGGGGAGGCTGCTTCTTCAGAGAAAGCAGCGCGGCGAGGTGCTGGCTGGCGGCGGTGCCCCGTCTGGCCTGGGCCGCAGGGGTTCCGGGCGATGGACGTGCTGACAAGGTGGAGTGGCCGCAGCTGCTTGGTTCCCGGAGGGCCGGGCGAGCGAGGCCATCAGAGCAGAGGTGGCCCGGACACCTGCGACAAGCCAGATGGCCTCTCTGCTGGACGCCACATGTCATCTCTGTGTCTGCAGTTGTGGGACTCCTGGCCTCCGGCTAACGAGTTAATGCTGCTGTTTACAATGTCGCCTGCTTACCGAGCAGGGCGCCGGGGGACGCACAGACCCAGTGAAGCAGCCGGGCTGGCCGTGGCCGGGCGGGAGCCGGCTTCCCAGCCCCGGTTTCTGCTCTGTGTGTGGCCTGTTCCTAAGTGGGCTCCGGTCTCATCAGCGGGTCCGGTCTGGGAGCTCTGGGGACACACACCAGGTCTGCTGTCCCAGCCCTGACAGTTGGCTGTGGTGTGTCCCTTTTTCAACAAAGGAAAAGGAACGCGTCTCCACTCTGGATGGGGGCTTTCTGGTCTAGACCGCTCCTTCCCCGGCACTTTCCGGCCGGCCGCCTGCAGGCCGGCGTCTGTGCTGTCCTCAGAAACCGCACGTCTCCCGCGTGTCCCATCCTGCGTGATGTGGGGCCCACCTGAGCCCCTCCTCGTGTCCCCTCTCCGCGGCCACCCCCTTCCATGCACCGCACGTGGGTGAGAAGCTGGCTGTCCCGCCAGGGCAGTGAGACTCGCGGCTCCAAAGACTCCTCCCCAGCACACGGGAGCCGAGAGCGGACGGTGGGCCTGGTTCAGGCCACGATCACAGCCGCCCTGCGTCCCTCGGGGCCCCGGAAGTCCAGCCACGGAGGCACCTTCCTCCCCGCTGCGCCCGCCAGCAGAGCTGGGGACCCCTCTGCCCAGGGCTGCACAGCTTTGCAATTAGAACAGCAGAAATCACCCCCCGTGTGCTCTTCAGGGGAGAGAGGCTGCCTGCTTCCCTCCCCCACCCCCTCCCTCCCCTCCTCCCATCCTTCCTCCCCGTGTACACGTGCTGTGTGGCATGTGGCTGTGAGTGTGTGGTGTGGTTGTGTGTGTACGGTTGTGGGGCTCTGTACCTGGTGTGTGTACGTGGTGTGTGGTGTGTGATATGTGGCTGTGAGTGTGTGCACACAGCTCTCTGGCTGGCTGCTCACCCCCCGCCCGCTCTGAGACACCGGACGCCCCCAGGTCTCACTACCACAGACCGGGGTGTGATGAGCAGCCTGGATTCCTTGTGGTGGGCGTGTCTTCAGGGCCAATTCTTCAGGCTGAGATTCTGGACAGAAGTACGTGTGCTGGTAGCATTGTCCCCTCGGTAGGGCTGCACCACAGATGCCTCGCTCAGCGAGGTCCCCACAGCCCTGGCCAGTGCCTGCATCCCGGGTCTGATGGCAGGAGATGTCTGGGAGTGAAGCTGGCCTGCCCGAGTCAAGGGCATTGGGTTCCTTTGCAGGAAGCAGAGGTCACCCTTCAATGTCAGCCCTGTGGTGCCAGCCAGCTCGCCCCAGTCGGACCAGCCAGCCGGCCAGCAAAGCGCGTGCACCACAGTCCTTCCTGGCCAGAGGGCTTGTCACCGTACCTACTCCCAGCTGTCTGGGCTCCTCTCGTCATGCATCCTGGGGTCTCCGTGTCATGGGCCGTCAGGTCACCGAAGTCCGTAGCCCTCCCCGGGTGTCCCTGGGTCCCGCCAGCCTGTCCCAGCTGTGTTCAGAGGGACTCCCCTTCCTTAGGAGCCAGTGGGGGACCCCTCCACCCCCCGCATGCTGTTGGACTCAGATCCCGTTCTTCAGCCGTGCTCGGATCTCAGTCCGTCCACCACGTCCTGAGCTGCTGTGTGTGATAGTCTGGCCAGCAGCTGGTGAGGTCGCAGTGCTAGACTTCAGGCTCCCTTTTGGGGTCAGAAAGCCATGCTGTCTGGGTCCCACCAGCTCCCGGTCGACAGGAACCAGATCCAGCCAGGCCCGAACAGCCGCCAGGTGGGCTGCAGTGGAGAGCCCGGCCCTGAGTCCTCCGCAGGAGAAGGGACCCGGCGCATCTGTGCTGGCCCGCACGCTGTGGCCGTGGGGATGGGGGGCCGTGCGCTGTGGGTGGCTGCGCTCCAGCACCGGGGGGCGGCCTGGCCATGTGTAAATGGGGGTTTGGTCTGTGATCGGGGCCAGGCAGCGCAGAGACCCAGGGCCCCTGGTGTGGCTCTGATTCGCAGGTGGAGCTCAGGGCCTGGAGACCTCCAGCTGCACATGGAGCTGGCTGACGGGTGGACAGGGACGAGTCCTTCAGAAAGGGGCCGGATTTAGTGAGCACGAGGGGCCGGGCGGGGGCTCAGTCATGGGGGGACAAGGGGGCCTGACAGATGCTGCCTCACCCCAGGCAGGGCTGCCCCTCCCTCATTCTGGGTCATCTCGCTGTGTGGCTGGGAGGTGCCCCACGTACCACGAACTGTTGGAAACACATGAGGGAGACCCCCGCCCTGCCTCCCAGTGAAGGCAAGAATTAACCACCCTGCGAGGCATCAAAACCACTTCAGCAGGGTTTATAGCCAATCGGAGGGCCGTTGTCCGGGCGCACACTGGGCCTGAGCGGTGTTTCCTCAACCCTCAGGCAAGCCCAAGAATTTTGCGTCTTTGCAAGTTTCAGGGGCCCCGTCTGTCTGGTTAAAACTAGAACCAGGTGACTTTGAGCCCCCACATCCTTTTCTGAGCAATTTAACTGAGATGGTCTGGCTCCCTTTTGCGGGGGCTTTGGGCCCGGAGGCCTGCTCTGTCTCACTTCCCTGACTCCAGCTCACTTCTCAGTCCATCTTTGATTCCCAATAAACACCCTTGGCTTGAAATCCTGATTTCTATTAAGAGATGCCTCATTATCCCCATTTCTTACATCTGTGCTGGGCAGAGTCACGTCCAAAGGCAAAGCCGCCCCTTCGGCACTGTCAGAGCCCCGCATCCCAATGGGCTCTGCAGGACATGCCGTTTCTTGAGACGCTGAGCGGCCCGAGCACCAGAGCCTGGGCGGCGAGGGACTCCCTCTGAGCGGCCCGCCTTCCCTGTCGCCCGCCCGCAGCCCTGGCCCCGGCGGCGTGCTGGCGGCTCCTACGCTGAGCGTCTGTTCCTTGGGGACGCAGAGACGCTCGCTGCCTCCAACTTCAGGCGTGTTCCTCTGGGCCCCGCCTCCCACCACGCACTCCCGCCCGCTCAGTCTTGGCCCTTATCTTTTTGTTTTGACTGTTCCAAGAACTTCTGCCCTTTAAGGCACAAGGGGTCTGTTTCTGGAAGTAAGAGGGGTTTAGATAATAAATGAAATTCGCATTTTGTGGTTGGGTTTACAGGCTGGCAAAAGTGTAAGTGAGCTTGGGGCGCCACTCAGAAGACGCGCAGCGTCTTGTGACTGAGCTGCCTCCCGCGTCCAGGAGCAGGCAGGGTGACCAGGGGCCCAGTCTGTCCCCGCCGTGTCCCCGCCGTGTCCCCGCCATCCCCTGCTGTGTCTGAGCCAACAGATGCACTAGTATCTGGAAAGAATCTGGGACGAGAGAGGTCGTCCATTTGCCTTTTTTTGAAGGAAGCGAAGGTGCCTGCGGGCTGGGACGTGGGACGACGGTGCCGGCAGAGGAGAAGCTGGCGAGGACCCTGCCTGGTGACGTCTCTCCCGGGTCTCTTCCCAGACTCTCCTGCAGAACAGAATGAAATAAGGTTCAGAGATTAAGCACGTGACAAAATGCTCATGCTTGGGGGGGGTCCTGTTTTGTCCATCACAGTGATGCTGATTACAGCAATAAGCATCATAATGCGTTTCAGACTGAGCCCTAAGCAGGGCCACTGGTTTTGGGACCAGTGAAGACTGTTAATTAAAAACTTTTTTCCACGTGTGATTTTATTTTCTAGGTAGAACACTGGACGGGAGGTGAGATGAGGGTCAGCCGCCGCCCTTAACTGTGGGAGGCGGTGTCAGCTGAGGGTTACGTGGGCTCAGACACATGGACACACCTGGTCACTGGGCCAAACCTCCAGTGTGGCCACAGAGGCTGTGCGGAGCAGGGCCCCGTGGGGTGTCCCAGGACGGACCCCCCCCACATCCTCTGCCTGCCGCTTGTCTGCAGGAAAACTCTAGCCAAAGAATACGTTTAATCAGAGCAGTGAGAAAATGCAGGAAAAAAGGAAAATGGTCAAACAAGACAAAACGATAGTTATTTAGCTGTTAAACAAAGTCAAGGACCTCTGGTTCCTCCTCAAATCAAATTCTGAGCTGTGTGCTTTGAGTCTTGTAGGTACTAAACCCCCGCCAGGAGAGAGAAGTTAACTACGTGATGACCAGACTGGAGCCGGGACAGAAGCTGCCACAGTTCCCCGAACTGGCCCCAGGGACAGGGGGACAAGCTGCCCTGGAGCTGAAGACCAGCTGCATGAGGATGATGCTGACCAGACCATCGCATGAGCTGACTGCTGCTCTGCACATAGCGCCTCCCTCCACCTTTACGCCCCTCAAATTCTGCTTTAAAGACTTGACCGCAATTGGCAGTGGGGCGTTGGCTTTGGGACACGTGTCTGCCTTCTCCCCTGGTTGCTGGCCTCTGGAGTGAAGCAACCTTTTCTTTCCTCCCAACTCTTGTCTCTCAAGTATTGGCTTTTGAGTGTTGAGCAGCCAGACCTGAATTTTGTAACAGGATGCACAGAGATGATGGGGTGAAAGGTCGGGAGTGTCTGAGGCAGACAGGCTGGGGTCCTGAGATGGGCCACTCAGAGCTCCCCCAGGACCACAGACGCCCAGAGGAGGGCTCAGCCCATCCTCAGACTAAAGGCCTATAGGCAACAGGAGAGCAGAGCCTGCTGCCCTGTCCCAGCAGCTGGTCACCTCCCCTCACCATCAGGCCTGGGACCTCCCTGCAGCTCAGCAGTTCAGAAGGAGCAGGACGTCTGGGGGACAGCGGTCTGACAGCTGCTGCCACTGAATCTTTGCTCCTCAAAAGGGAGGTCAGGGGTCAGAGGTCAGACCCCAGGGCTCAAGGTCAGATCTCCTGGGGGGATGGATTGAGTCCCCAGCAGAAGGGACTGAGGTGGAGCTGCTAGTGACCTGTCGAGTTACCACACTGGCTGCGGGTCTCCGTTCACTCATGGCCCAGCCTGTGGACTGGGGTGGGACGTGGGCTCTGCCCTCCCCCTGCCGCTCAGGTGGTCCCAGGGTGACGCCGCACAGGAGGGCAGCTCAGGCCTGTCAGGCATGGGAACCATCTCAGCCCTGCGCTCAGCTGCTCGACGCCCTGTGTCTCTGGGCCCCTGCATCAGGGGACAGCAGGAGTCTGAATCACGGGCATCGGGAGGTTCCAGTGGGGCGGAACCGACAGAACCGGGGTGGCACCCAGCCCAGAGGGGAGGGCGCTCAGGCCACTCCGAGGACCCACGAACCCTGCAGGATACATGGGGCCATGCGCCCAACGTCCTGAGAAGGCACACGTAGGAAAGGTCAGGGACCTTCCCTTCCGTCGGGGGTGGGGGTGCGGCTGTGACAAAACCCTGCAGACCGGGCGGCTTACAGACAGCAGCACTTTATTACTCATGCTCTGGGGACGTCTGAGATCCGGGTGCTGGCTGACCCGCGTCTGGAGGGATGTTATTCAGTCCCAGTGTGTAACAGGCTTCGTAGAACAGAGATCCTGCCCGGGTCCCCAGGGTCCCCCGAGCTGAGAGGCTGAGGCTGCCCCTCCCTTCCCCCCCGGAGGAGCCCCTTAACCAGCCCATTTCTGTGTCTGTGTCACCACAGAGCCTTGGAGAGGAGGCCTGCATTCTGGGGACACAGCCAGTGGGCAGGGCCTCGTGTCTGGCTGTGAGCTCCAGAAACGACATCAGGACAAGGTTTGGTCCCACCCTGACCCCTGGGTCAATGCCCTGAGCCCCAGGCAGGGAGCCGTCGACCACCTGGGCCCCCCGCCCCATGCTGGCCCTCCCGCCTGGGCCTGTTCATTCCTCATGCGGCTAGGTGCGCGAAGGGGCCATCTGGCCATGTTTGTCTCAATGGCTGTGGTGTCCCCACAAGTTCATGTGTTGACGTCCTGGCCCCTTGTGGTGGCATCAGGAGGCGGGGACTTGGGGAGGTGACAAGGTTGGATGAGGCCGAGAGAGGGGCCTGTGTGGGATTAGTGTCTCAGCAGAAGAGGAAGGCCCCGTCCCCCTCAGGTGAGGACACAGCATGAAGGTGGCGTCCACACCCAGGGAAGAGCTCTCACCGTACATGAGCCGCCCGGCACCCTGGTCTCCAGGACCGTGAGACATGAACGTCTGGTTTCCGCCGCCCGGTCTGCGGGATTTGGTTTCAGCCGCTAGAGCGTCCTGAGACAGCACCGCTCTCCGCTGTCCTGGCCACTTGTCCGTCCACTGCCCGATTCGTGCGTGGCAGCCGGGCTCCCCGCCGCCACCGCTCCCAGCTCGGAGCACGGCTCCCAGCACGTGCACCGCAAGCGGGGGAATGAAGCCATCGGTGCAAATGCGCCCCCGTGGGCCTCGCTGCTCCCCGGGGAGAGAAGCTGGCGGCGTCCTACAGGACTGCAGGTGCCGGAGACCCCTCCTCCTGAACCCGCCCACCGCTGGGCCGGGGGCTCTGGCAGCGCTTCTGAGGCAGCTCTGTCCCTCTGCTGGGGGTGTCTGAGAGCCGTTAGTGTCTCCGATTTTGCTGCTGATGCGGGAACAAACGCCAACCCGAGCGGTTCTGTTTTCAAAGGCTCCGTGGGGGGCGGCCGCGGCACCCGGCTTCTCCCCGCCCGTAGTTTTCTTCTTTTAATCTGTCCCTTGGCTGGAGGAGGCAACGCCCTGGAGAGCTGATTCATGTGCTGACTTTGTGCTGAGAGGACCGGGGACCGCTGACCCAGGGCGGATCACGAAGGACCTCGCTCATCTGTGGGAAACCATTTGGCCGGCGTGCGGCTTGGCCCCGCCGGCGGGCGTGCTGGGGTTGCACTGCTGGGCTTCGGGCGGGGCGAGCCACACCCCTCCTGCCCACACCTCCCAACGGCCTTTGTTGGGGTTTCCGCGTGAAGGGCGCGGCTGGCCGGGCAGGGTGAGCAGCAGAGGGACAACGTGTGGGGATACTGTCGACGGCTCTGAGCTGTACGGGGCAGGCCCCGGTTGCCTGGCCCCAGCCGCGGGATGCTGAAGGCAGGAGCACACGGTCCCCGGGCGGGTGCGGCCCTGGAGGAGGGGTGGGAATTCCTCTGGGAGGACCAAGGTGTTCCGGTCCCATCTCCAAGTGTCCCAGATATGATGTTCAGAATCGAGGCCACCACTCCCTGATCCTGCCAACCTCTCAGCTGCCTACCTCCTGCAGAAATGCCCAGCCAGGGGCTCAGGGGCCCAGGGGCTCAACCAGATGGCAGAGGCTTCCTGCCCGCACACCACCACCCCTCCAGAGCCCCCGAGGGCCGAGAGGACCAGGCACAACTCCCCAGTGCTCTGTGCTTCATCCCACAGCGAAGGTGGCAGGAAGCCCACAGGACACCAGGGTCATGGACAGCGGGGACCCAACAGGAGCCCCGGGGCAGAGGGGCATTGGGAGCTGGTGAGAGCCTGACCCCCGAGGCAGGTGGGAGGGCGAAAGACCATGAGAGATGGTGCTTTCCAGGAGAGTGAGCTGGAAGTGAGCAGGAGGGTCTCGGGGTTGGGGGGGGAAGGCGGGGGAGGGGGCAGCGCCTGCGGCCACAACGAAGCTGTAGGGGGTAGCTAATGGGCCACTGTGGCCCCTGGACTTGGCCCAGTTAATGGATGGAAACGCTCAGACGATGGGCATTAAGCAAACTCATAAAATCCCCAAACCCAAGACCATGCTGAGCTTCCAAAGTGACTCAAACGAATAGCAAATGAAAGTCCAAAATTATGGAAAACCTTTTAAGCAGATTACTCCAGAGACCCGGTCAGACCACTTCAGCTCTCTGTAAAGATATGACGGCTTCTTTTCCTTTTTTTAACATCAGGGTTTTTAACAGGAAAACATGTGGTGGCATCGTCCCCCACTGAGCTTATCACTTCAGACCACTTTTGAAATGGAAGGCTAATTTTTAAATAATTTACCAAGCAGCTGAAGCATAATAGAGTCCTTTCCCTGATGTGGTGACCCCCAGTGCCCACAGGAGGCCCATCTCCCCATCAGCACTTAGCTGGTGGCCCCCCAGCCCGTGCCCCCTGCCCGGGGTCCCGGCAGAAACCAAACACTTCGGCCCCTCAGAGCAGAGGCTGTTGTCTTGATGGGAAGGTACAGTCTCTCTGGGCTTTGTCACCGAGAGGCGAGTGGGGAACTGCTCCCTGACCTCGGGGACCAGCTGGGCCCAGGCCCACACGGGGCTCAGGGACAAAGGAGCTTGGAGGATGCCAGCTGGCGCGGGTTCATGGACCGCCTGGCCCAGAGGGAGCTGAGTCCCTGTCTGTGCGTGTTCAGTGAGGCTGCAGCGTCTTTCTCTCTCGGAGCCTGCATATGCCTGGCCTCCCTCCCAGGGGAGGCCGTCTTTCCGAGGCCGACCCCCAGCTTGTCCTCCACCTACGAGGGTCCTGGTTTGATCTGAACCATCAGAAGTTGGGGCCGAGAGAAGAAAGTCTGGTCCGATCTCCGAGCTTGCAGCCTGGATGAGTGGGGGTGGTCTTGGGACGCCCCTGACCCTGGATCCTGGCTCAGCACAGGGTGGAGGGCAGTGGAGCTGGGAGGAGGAGGGCGGGACCAAGGGCTGGACAGGCGGGGTGGGGCGGTCTGCGAAGTCAGGGCCCAGTGCAGTGATGGAGGACCTGGCCCCTGTCTCCTCCCCTGCCTTTGGGGAGTCTCTGTGCCGGGACCCCCACCCAGAGGAAGCAGGAGAAGGGAGCTTCGGGTGGGCACGTGGTGTCACGTGGGGCTCCCCAGAAATGGGTGCAGTGGGACAGGGGCCCTCCCTGGGGGGCAGATGCTGTGTAAGCCAGCACGCCCCCCTTTCTGAGGCCCCGCTTTTTCTCACGGAGACGCAGCACGACACACTAGACATGTGGCCTCCATTCCAAGGAAGTTAGCACATTCCTGAAATGTCCCAGGAAGACGAAATTAAATTATTTTTAGTGGTGTGTGCTGTCTGGCCATGTGCTCAGCTGTCAGACGCAGGAGGGGCCGCCAGGCGCGGGGGAGAGTCCCAGACGAGTCACCACTTCACTGCCGCGTTCCTGACAGCCTTCTGCTGAGGGAAGGGGAACGGGCGGGAAGACGCTTCGTGGAATCCTGGAGAGTCAGCCGGAACCCACGGGCCGAGCTCCCAGGGCGGGGGTCAGAGCTGAGACGGTGTGGGGGCCCCTCCTTGGAAGGCTCAGGCCGGTGCGTGGGTTTGGTGGGTCTGCAGTACTCCCTTCACCCCACATGTTTTCTCAAGATTAGTGTGAGGCTGTGCTCTGTCCTGTCCTTTGTCCTAAAAAACTTTCTGGTTTTTTAATGCAAAGCAAATTTTGAAGGACTTAACAAGGAGAAATACAAATGTTTACTCATAGTCCTCAAATGTTGAAAGACACGTTATACACAGACACATACACACATACACACGTGTGAAGATGCAGCCACGGCTATAAGTAGAGATGTGTCTACCATCTACCTGCCTATCCACCTGTCTGTCTGTCTGTCTGTCTCTACCATCTATCTAGCCTGTAATCAACCCCCCTCCCCTCCTCCCTTCCCTCCCTTCCCTCCCTTCTTCCTGTCTTCACATACCCTCCATCCATCCATCCAGCCATCCAACCATCCATCCATCCATCCACCCACCCACCCATCCATCCACCCATCCACCCATCCATCCACCCATCCATCCATCCACCCATCCATCCACCCATCCATCCATCCATCCATCCATTCATCCATCCATCCACCCACCCACCCATCCATCCATCCATCTACCCATCCATCCATCCCTCCACTTTTCTCTCTCTCTCCCTCCGTGTGCCTGTAACGCAGGACCCTGTGTCCTGGCTCTGGGGAGTTTTGTAATCCCACATAGGACGTTGGGGTCTGGCTGTCATGAGGGAACCAGCTGGGCCTGAAGGTGGAGGAACAGGCTGAGAATGTGGACGTCACCCCCGCAGGACAGGGGGCTGTCGCCAGAAGGCTTTGAACAGAGCAGGGTTTTAAGAACAATCCAGTGACCACCCACAGCACAGACTGGAAAGGCGACAAGGGACAGAGGGACGCGGGCGGCTGGAGCTGGAGGGGAAGGCGAGGAGCAGCTGGGCTGAGCGCCTGCGCCCAGGGCCCTGTCCTCACCGCGGAGCAGCACGACTACTTACTCCCCAGCCACCCTCTTGGGCCCTTTCGGAACGGACCGCCAGAGCCTGTGGACGCTCTGCCCCCTGAGGACAGTGTGTCTTGCTCCTCCCCCACCACCGGACCCCCCACGCTCCGCCCTCCCACCTCCCCTTCACCCTCTCTCTCCTTTTCTCCCTGTCACCCCGCCCTCAGTGCCTCCATCGGGACATCCGGACGGGCCCAGTGCAGGACGTGATGCTGGCCCCGCGGTGGGGCGGGTGGAGCTGGATCAGACCAAGCCGGACCCTACAGCTTCCGATGGCGATTTTAACTTCTCCCCAAGTGGAGCCTTGGAGGGTTTGGGGTTGGGATATGCCCACCCTAAAGGCGCAGATGCAGAGCACCCAGGCGCAGGGCAGGGCCGGGGTCTGGGGAGGGGCTGGGCGGGGCCGGGGTCTGGGGGAGGGACTGGGCGGGGCCGGGGTCTAGGGGAGGGACTGGGCGGGGCCGGGTTCTGGGGAGGAGCTGGGCGGGGCCGGGTTCTGGGGGAGGGGCTGGGCGGGGCCGGGGTCTGGGGGAGGGACTGGGCGGGGCCGGGGTCTGGGGGAGGGACTGGGCGGGGCTGGGGTCTGGGCGGGGCCGGGGTCTAGGGGAGGGACTGGGTGGGGCCGGGTTCTGGGGAGGAGCTGGGCGGGGCCGGGGCCTGGGGGAGGGGCTGGGCGGGGCCGGGTTCTGGGGGAGGGACTGGGCGGGGCCAGGTTCTGGGGAGGAGCTGGGCGGGGCCGGGGTCTGGGGGAGGGGCTGGGCGGGGCCGGGGTCTGGGGGAGGGACTGGGCGGGGCCGGGTTCTGGGGAGGAGCTGGGCGGGGCCGGGTTCTGGGGGAGGGGCTGGGCGGGGCCGGGTTCTGGGGGAGGGACTGGGCGGGGTGGACGATGACCAGGAATTTGTGGTTATTGAGAACTGAAAGTTCGGGACCTGGTGACTAAGTGACTCAGCGCTCCCTGGGCAGAGCTGGGGTCCTCGGCCTGGGTCCCTCCCCGCCTAGGCCTGGCGGCTGCAGAGCCGGCAGTGGGCCCCACCCCCTCCACTCTGTTCCTGCTGCTCCCCCACCTGAGTTTCCACTTTCACTCACCTCCCGCTTCTGGAAGCCTCAGGCTTTATCCCCGTCCTCTGCGTGCGGGTGGGGTGGGCCCTGGACGCTTGTTGAGCCCTCCGCCGCGTCCACCTCGTCACTCTGCCCCTCGTGTGCAAGCAGGAGGGACGCCAGAGTGTCTGTCCTCGTTTGTTGTGGAAGAAACTGCTATAACCATGGGGGGTGGAGTCCTGTGCCCGCCTGCAGCCCTGCACACACCTGCCTTCAGCCTCCTCATCTGAAAATGCGCCGACCGTCCTCCCAGGTGCCCTGGTCTCCCAACCCCTGGGCTGTCTGCACGTCAGGGGGCCCGGAGTCCGACTCACTCCGGCAACATCTCTGTTCAGAATCTGGATCCTCACTCCGTGGACCACCACCAGCTGGGCAGCCCTAAGGGCCCTGCGTGCGGCTCACAGGAGGGGAGTGACCGCGGGTCACCTGGTGTCAGGGGTTCTGCGCCCATCCCGGCCTCGGCGGAGGAGGGACAGAGCGGCCAGAAGGCGGAGCCCTCTTCCTGCCCTCGGAGACGTCCACGTGGGCTCCCTGCGATGGCCTCGCCCTGCCCACCCGCCTCCCCCTCCTCCAGCTTGTTTCCGGGAGGTGGCAGCTCTGAGGACACATGTCCCTGAGGGCAGGGAGCGGTGAGGGGAGGGCCGGGAACGACCGCGGCTCTGCGACATGTTATCCTGTTCCCACGGAGCACACACGTTCCTCAGCTCTTGCTTCCAAAACGTCGTGTCAGACAAGACCTGGATTTACTCTGGAAATTTCTAATCTCCAGAGCAGAACAGGCTGGTGTCCTGTAATGGGACCAGCGCACGCAGCCTGTTGTGGGCGCGGGGGCTCCGCCACCCTCTCTGGGCAGAGCCCCGAAGCCGGCGCCACCTGGACCAGGCCGAGGCCCAAGCCCGTCCCCAGGCCTGGACGTGCAAGTTCACTCTCTGCCCTGAGCATGTGCAGCAAGGTGTGTTTGGCAAAACTAGGCGGGAGGATTTACAGCGTCAGGGGGTGATAAACGCAGGGGCTCCTGTGGCTCAGGTCCAAGACGCCACATCGGCCTCATGCCCCTGCAATGAGCCCTGCTCCGGAGGCTGGCGTGAGCTCCGCCCCAGCTGGCCCCGCGCTCCCCGCCGCGCCGTGTGTGCGCTCACTTCTCAGCAAAGCCACGCTGGTCCCCGGGGAGCCCGCCCCCTCCAGGAAAGAGAGCTGGGCGCTTGCTGGGATGCCTCCCCCCTCCGTTTTTCTTGACGCAGTATTTTTGTGCAGTTGTAATGATCTCTTTATAGATTTTAATTCCATTTTCCAGTTAAAGGTAAAATCTGAGCTCTTTGGATGTAACTGAGCTTCTGACAGTGCTTTTCCAGGCTGCGTAGTGTTTCATTGCTTGGATGTCTCCTACGGGACAGAGCCACCCCATCACCATGAGTGACATTTCAGTAAACATATCTGAGCATAGACATTTTAAAATGAACGTTTTATTTTTAAACAGTTTTAGGTTTACAGGAAAAATTGTGAAAGTACAGAGTTCTCATGTGCCCCCCACCTAATTTCCCCTGTTACTAAAATGTTGCTTTATTATGGTGCATTTGTTACAATTAATGAATGAGATTTATACCTTATTATTGACTAAATAAGCCCATATGTTACTTGTGTTACCAAACCAGACTTGGGTCCACTCACACAGCAAAGCCAGCCTACCGACCCCTGGCTGGGGTGAAGGAAAGTACAGAGTTTCTTGCAGGGCACCAAGCAAGGAGAACAGGCAGCTCACACTCAAAAGACTCGAGCTCCCTGATGGCTTTCAGGGAGGGGTCCTTAAGGACCGTGTGAGGGAGCGGGTCCCAGGGTGTGTGGTCAGCTCGTGCACAGCTGTCTGATTGGCGGGTGGTGAGGTGACGGGGTGACGTCTGGGGAGTCTCAATCACCAGCCTTCTGGTCCCAGCCAGTCTGGGGTCTGCGTGCTGGTTCTCAGCACCCGGGGGTGGGGCTTAGCGTCTGCAGAGCACTCAAGCACGTGGCTGAGTATGATCTCTAGCCCCTGAGGCGGAACTAGAGGTGCCTGACTTTGCTTTACGTTGAACTGTTATTATTTTGCCTTGTTTGACTGTTTTCCTTGGCTTCTGCGTTTTCTCACGCCTCTGATGAGATGTGCTCTTTGGAGCTGAGGGAAGACCCAGGAGGCTGAAGCTTTTCTGCAAACAAGAGGTGGGACGAGGTGGGGAGGGCTCTGTCCCCGGGAAAGTCCCCGAGAGTCCTGCTCACTTGGTTTCATTCAGTGCTTCCCCAGTGTCCTTTCTCTGTCCCAGGGCGCCACCCAGGACCACATCACATGTGGTCGTCCCACCTCCTTGGGCTCCTCTGGGCTGTGACACTTCCCCAGTGTCGGTTTGGTGACCTTGGCTCGTTGAGGAGCCCTGGGCAGGTGTTCTATGGACTGTCCCTAGGTCGTGACTTGTCTGGTGTTTGTCTCATGATTAGACTGGTGTGGGGTTTGGGGAAGTGACCGCACAGTGCCTTTATTATGACACCTTATCGAGGACGTGCTCACCAGGACTGACCACTGCCATGTTGACCCTGTACCTGCCTGAGGTGTGTCTGCCAGCGTCTCCACTGTACGGTCCCTCTTGGCCTTTTCCATGCTGCATTTTGGGAGAAAGACTCCGCACGCAGCACCCCCCCCTTACAGAGTGGGGCTCATGCTCCCCTCCTGAAGGTGGGTCATCTGCACTTTGGAATCACGTGTAGACTTTTCCTCACTGCTGTACATGCCCTTTCGAGCTCCGCAAAGAGCCCTGTGGGCTGGCAGGAGGATGTGTTGGAAGTTTATGGCTGTTTGTGGCTCTGCGGACCAAGGATGCCTTCCTCATGGGCGTACTGGAATCTCACAGCTGGAACCTGTCACAAGTAACTGCTGCTCACGACCCCGCACCAGGTGCTCTCCCGGATGGGATAAAGCCACAGACATGAGTCTGGGCTCGGCCTCTGCGGGGCTTAGCGGTGAGAGATGCCTGATGAACAAAGGAAAACAAAGCTTTTACCACCAGAAAGATTTCAGACAGTGATGAGGGGACAAAGCCAGTGAGTGAGTGAGGGGCCGGGGCGGGGGCAGGAGGACACCTCTGAGATGGGATGTCCATGCAGAGGGACGACCAAGCCAGGGGCAGCCCCCTCGCAACATGCTCTGGTGGGGGGAAGGGAAATGCTGGGGCCCCACATGGGTGGGCGCAGCTCGGGGGTAGAGGGAGGGCGATCTGCTGGGTCCGTGTGGGCTGGGTCCCCTGGGGCCTTGGAAACCTGGCCAGAGGTTAGGGTCTTATTCTTGGGGAGCGGTGCCCTGTGCTCTTTCTCCATTCTGGGGGGCTCGCAGGGGAGTGAAAGAGTCCTTCTTATGCCTCTGGCTCCCAGGCAGGTGACCTATACCCCCTGGAGGGTCAGGGTCCAAGAGAACGGGAGCCCGAGGCATGTTGGCCAACCCCATGTGTCAGGGCCACAGTGACTAACATCACTGTCCAGCAGCTACCCAGTCCGTGGAAATAACCTGGACCAGGACCAGCAGGGCACCCATCTCCCCCGAAACCCCTGTGTACCCCAGCCACAGGGGCAGAAAAATGAGGGGCCGCTGAGCTCCTGGGCAGAGAAGGGGTGAGGGGGGCTGTGATGGCACACCTGGCACCTGGCACCTGAGAGGTCCTCATGAGCACAGTGCTCTCACAGCCAGGAAGGTGGCGGAAGTGTTACATCTCAGTTAAACCAAAATCAGTGGGGAAAGAAACACCGTTTCATCTTTTCCTTTTTTTTTCTTTTTCAAACAGAAAGGTCGGAGTATAGAGGTGGGACAGCTAATTCAGTGGGGCTGCAGCTGCACTGTACAGTGAAATTCTTCAACAGACGGATCTGATGAGACCGGCACTCGCCAGGGCAGATCTGGCCGCTGCATCAGGGACCCGGGCGGCACTGCCGTCTGATCCCTGCCCCCCCGTGTTGCAGATACATTAAATACAGAATGTAAGGCTGTGTTCTACTATTCAGAAGCCCCGTCTTTACCTGCTGAAATGCAGCCCCGGGCCTCTGACCTCTGGCGTGGCCGACCCACCCTGGCTCGGCTCACACTTGAAATTCCAGCAAGTCCGGAGGTGTCCATCTCCCACCAGCTGGGAGCCAGTGTGCCTTGATGGCCAACCTGGTGGTTTCTGATTTGGGAAAAGGGATCTGTGTGCCGGCCGCTCTCACAGCTGAGCGTCTGCCAGACGATGCCCCCAGAGCGCAGGTGAGGGGGGAGCCCCTGGCAGCCACAGTGGGTAAGGTCCTGCTGGTCCTTCCTGGGAAGATGCTGTGGGGGACCACCTTCCTGAGGAAACCAGACACCCTTGGCCATCTGGAGACCTAGCTGGGCTCTGGGCCAGATGGTCCTGGTCTCAGCCCCTTGTAGTGACCCCTGAGGACAGACAGTCTGGGGAGGCTGCCCAACCCCTGCGACCCCAGGTCCTTGTCTGTGCAGACGAAGACCTCTCTTGTCAGATCACCATGGTGCTTAACTGGCACAGTGACAAAATGGGACAACACAGGACACTGGGGCATCTCCTCCTATAGTCAATCCCCAACCACCCAACTCCTGCCCTAGTCTTGTCCCCCAGTGCCCCTGCTAACCCTGAGTCCCCATAGCCTGGCCCTTTTGCATCCCCCCAATTAACATGGAAGGTTCCATGGCAGGTGGAGACCCACAGGGCCCACCCTGTGATGTTCCCCATCTGTCGGGGGACAGAAGCACATGGAGACCCACAGTCACCAATCCACAAGGTAAGGGGATGAGCTGGTTCCTCAAAGCAGCATCTCCTGGGTATTCCACACACAAGACACACTGTCCCAGGGGTGGGGGGACACAGGGAGGTTCCCAAAGACAGAAACAGCATGAGCATTTCGAGTCCTGGCTCAGCCACATACGGTGCCAGGCATGGTACACACAGCACATCACTGCATCCATCCCCATGGCTACCTTGCGAAGCAGTTATGACTCTTCCTGAATTTCAGGTACAGAAACCCAGGCTCGGAGTACTAGGCAATGGAACCAAGACTCCAGGACGGGAGTGCCTCTGCCCGTAGAACTTGTGTGTCCACACAGTTGGCGTGACCGTCAGGAGTGGAGAGGATGGAAGTTGATTCTGGGGTGTTCTGAAGAAAAGGGACA